>NW_027506636.1:0-57937 GCF_021521415.1 Bidens hawaiensis
AAAAAAATTAAATTTGGGTAGGTATATGTATTTATTTCTAATGGCTAAAACATGCCGGCTAGAAGAAAAAAATTGACGGTTAAGTAGAAAAAAATAATAAAAACCAGCTAAATAATTAATTTAATATGTAAAAATATTTAATTTTGAAGGCTATATTTACACCGGTTAACATGACGCCTAAGACATAAAAAGATAGAAGCCGGCTAAATATTTAATAGGGTTGGTAAGGTTTGTAAAATATTCAATTTTGCTAAAATTAGACGGCTAATTGAAAAAGAAGAAGACGGTTAAGTGAAGCTTTATCTTATAAGCCATGTTGGACCCGGCTAAGGAGTATATGGAGCCGGCTAAGTGAATAGACACATATCTCGAAGCCGGCTAAAATTCAAGGATGTCTGTTAAATAACCATAGATGTAGGCTAAGTTTAGCCGCCTTTGACACGTGTAGAATTTTTATAGGCTAAAGGTGGGTCCCGTTTACTTTTCATAAAATTTCGTGTCCATAAAGTGGCGGCTAAGGCTTAGCCTCCTTCGCTGACATGTCACTTGTTTATTGATTAAAAATTCAATGATTAGAGAAAATGTAGCTAAAATAGGCATGTCTATTTTGGAAAAAAAAAATGGGTCAAAGTTGTTTATTTTGGTAATTTCCCCCCATTTAAACGATATTGTGTTGGGATTAAGGTATTCACCCTTGTCCTTTGCTCCAAAACATTTTTCATGAACCCATTGCCAAAATATTAAGCTCGTTCAATTATTTGCAATAAAATATAAATAAGACAGAATTACAAAATTATACTTTATGTTTGTATCAAATTTCACTCATTGTCCTTAATCTTTAAAATTGATATGTTTTGTCCTTTATGTTTCAAACATGTACTAAGAGTTAATTTTAATTCTAATGTTGCAACAGTTATACTAACACTAATTATTTTATCAGTCTTAGAACTACGGTGGAGTCCAAGATGGGAAGACAAGCAGATGATATTCCAGAGTTATAGTAAAAATGGAGTGAAGATGGTTGTATAATAAAAAAATTTGATAGGTTGAAGATGGTTTCATAAGATAGAGTGAAGATGGTTGTATAGTTTTATAAGAATGGTTCGTAAAAAATTAAATTTGGGTAGGTAAATGTATTTATTTCTGATGGCTAAAACATGCCGGCTAGAAGGAAAAAAATTGACGGTTAAGTAGAAAAAAATAATTGAAACCAGCTAAATAATTAATTTAATATGTAAAAATATTTAATTTTGGGGGCTAGATTTACACCGGTTAACAAGACGGCTAAGACATAAAAAGATATAAGCCGGCTAAATATTTAGTAGGGTTGGTAAGGTTGGTAAAATATTCAATTTTTGCAGCTAGAATTAGACGGCTAAATGAAATAGAAGAAGACGGTTAAGTGAAGCTTTATCCTACAAGCCAAGTTGGAGCCAGCTAAGAAGGAGTATATGGAGTCAGCTAAGTGAATAGACACATATTCTGAAGCCGGCTAAAAGTCAAGGATGTCGGTTAAATACCCATAGATGTAGGCTAAGTTTAGCCGCCTTTGACACGTGTCGAATTTTTATAGGCTAAAGGTGGGTCCCGTTTACTTTTCATAACGGCTAAGGCTTAGCCCCCTTCGCTGACGTGTCACTTGTTTATTGGTTAAAAGCTCAATGATTAGAGAAAATGTAGCTAAAATAAGCATGTCTATTTTGGAAAAAAAAATGGGTCAAAGTTGTTTATTTTGGTAATTTCCCCATTTGAACGATATTGTGTTGGGATTAAGGTATTCACCCTTGTCCTTTGCTCCAAAACATTTTTCATGGACACATTGCCAAAATATTAAGCTCGTTCAATTATTTGCAATAAAATATAAAATAAGGCAGAATTACAAAAATTATCCTTTATGTTTGTATCAAAATTCACTCATTGTTTTTTATCTTTAAAATTGATATGTTTTGTCCTTTATGTTTCAAAATCTAACAGTGTTTGTCCTTTAGCCTTAACCTCGTTAGTTTTTCTCGTTAAGTAATTTCATGTGACTTGCACATGAGGGTAAATTGGTCATTTTACCAATTTACTTAAAAATATTTAATAAATACACAAAAAAAAATTAAATAACTTAAAATATATAAATCTCTACAAACAACCCTTGTTTCAATTATCAACAATCCCCTCAATTATAATCGAATCCCCTATCTAGGTTTTGGTTAATTTGCTTGATTAGGCTTATTCAATCCATTTCAGAATAAAAGCAGCAATCGAAGTGGACGGTGGGGGGGGGGGGTTATACGATCGGGGTCCTCAACCACTGCCGCCATCACACGCACAATCCACGCAACCCTAGATGCCGTTAGGTTTCACCGGAAACATGTATTCGCAAAACTAGCTTCAGATTCCATCGTGTGGCCGCTGCTAGAGCTAAACCCTAGCCGCCGCCACTTATATTTCGCATGTTAAACCCCAACCGTCACCGATGTACAACCACCTTTGCATCTTGTCGTATATGTGATAGTCGCATCATTTGAAAATCACACTCATCCACAACCACATGACGAGATTCAGGGTAGATCTGGAACTACGAGGTCAAATCAGTTTGTTCCTTACCACCGTCATTGTTGCTGCCGCAAAATGCATGCACCAGATGACGAAGAACCAAACGTGAGGTCGTGTTGGTAAAAGGAAGCCGTGGCTCTGAGCCGCAGCGGCAACGGAGATGGTGGTCATTCTCCTCGCAAGTGATATATATATATATATATATATATATATAAGGGATGGTTTAAGCGAGAAATCAAATTATTGCAAGAAATGAAAAAAGTAAATTTAACCCTAGATTAGGAATGATCAGTGGTTACTATATGTTGTGGCATATTTGTAATTATCATAACCTTAAAATTAATGTTTTTTTAGTAAATAGGGGTAGAAGTGTCATCTGCATGTTAACACAATTAGATCAAATTTAATACTTATCATAAGTTCCCTTAGATAAGTAATGCCCATCATCATATTTTTTTAAATTAACATCACTTATATATAATTTTTAAACAACATTCCACTTTTTTAATATAAGTATGTTTTATCTCTAAAAAAATGTTGTATATATTGTTTTGTTTTATTATCATATAAAATAAATTAGTGTATTTCAGATATTAATTGTAGTAATGATATGTAGATATTTTGTGTTTGTGCTATTAACATGTAGGTGTAGGGTTTGTGTAGGTTTTTAAAATTTGTTTTGTTGTAGTATATCGTTTGTGTAGGTATTACTAATACCGTGTTTGTAGTGTATTTTAGATATTAACAGTCATCATAATATGTAGATATTAGGCGTTTGTGTTGGTAACATGCAGGTGTAGGGTTTGTGTAGGTTTTAAAATATATTTTGTTGTAGTATATCATTTGTGTAGGGTATTACTGATATATCGTGTAGGGTATTCTTATACAACATTGTATGTTTGGTGTCATATGTGTAAGCAATTTTGAGGTAATAAAAATATGTTTTGTTATAGTATATTGTTTGTGTAGGGTGTTATTAAAATACTGTGTAGGGCATACAAATATACAACTTGTTTGTGTAGGGTGTTATTAAAATACTGTGTAGGCTATTTTGTGGATGGAAAACAATCTAATTCATTTGTGTAGGCTATTTTGTGTAAGGTTTATGGTTTTTTTTTTTTTTTTGAAAAAAACTTATATAAATACAATTGTGTAAGATTGTTTTCCAGTTGTGTAGGGTTTCATTAACTTTACGACATTAATGGTTCTTGAATAAGATTGAAATTAATGTGTATTTAATATAAACGGTTTGTTATAAAAAAAACTATTTGGAATACTAATGTGATCTACATAAATTTTATATGAATGTAGGATAGTTCATAAGATTGATCGCTGATATAATAAAATAAAAAATGATGTGATAAACTATATTCGAATTATCCAAAATAATATTAATGTTTTAATATTTTATATGAGTTATATTATACCATTTATTGATGGATAGTGTTGAAAAACAATAGTTTGTTTTATGATATAAAGAGTTTGTGTAGGATAAAAAATGATTTAATGTTTACGCTTTTCTATTTGAACGACCAAAAATGAATAAATGGAATACCTTATAAGATATTTAAGATAAAGGAAAATCCTATGACTCTTATAATATATTGTTATGACATAAAAGTTAAAAAAAAAAAAAACACGTAATTGAATTCATATTATTTGAATTCAAAATTTTGAAGATAAATACCTTAAAAATAACTAATTAATACAAGTTATTTTGGATATACACGTATACTTGATTTCCATTCCCTTTTGAATTTAAAATTGTATTTTAAATTTGAAAGAAATAATTAATTAAAACTAGATACCTAAAATAGTGAAGTTAACTTTCCAAATAAAAAAGTTATGAGATTTTACATTCATACCCCTCCATTTAAATAAAAAGAAAAAAGAATAGAAATTTCTTATTGATTGAAACCACTTCTCTCATTTCTTGCAATAATTTGATTTATTTCTTAAACTTAAACATATATATATATATATATATATAGGATGAGTATTACTACAGAACTGTTAAATTATTTAAGAACTTGAAGTAACCCTTGAAAATTAACGTTTTTTATAAAATTCTTTGTATGTCAATGTTATTTAAGTATAGTTTTATCATTTTTCTATATCCATATTTACAATTACAATTTTGAAAATTAGTTTTTATACATATCTATGTTTTATTTTACACCTATGTAAATTTGTTAGTACATAAATTTTACACATATGTAAACTTGTGATTAATATATGTAATAAATTTTTTTTATATAAAATATGATAGAACTACTATTAAATAATGTTAATACATAAAAAAAATTAAAAAAATGTTTGGTTGTTTAGAGTTCCTAAGAGTTCTTAATTTTTTTAGAGTTTTTAAATGATACCATATATATATATATATCACACACGTATGTGACATGACGGTGAGGGCATGTGGCAGTGGTCGTGGTGACTGATGAGGAGTGAGAGTGACGGTGGCAGTTGGTGCTTATGTGTGAGAAAGAGTGAAAAGGGGATGCTATATTTGTTTTTCTTTTGTTTTTCATTTTTCTTGTTTTTAATAGGTAAAATGACTAATTTGCCCTCATGTTCAAGTCACATGACATTACTTAACGAGAAAAACTAACGAGGTTGGGGCTAAAGGACAAACACTGTTAGATTTTTAAACGTAAATAACAAAACATATCAATTTTAAAGATAAAGAACAATGAGTGAAATTTGATACAAACATAAAGGACAATATCTGTAATTTTGTCTATAAATAGTATACATGATAGCAAAAATAAACAATAATACAATAATATAGAAAAAAATAATTTTCAATATAAGTAATGTCAATAATCGAGTGCTCTGAAACATCCATCCAAGTGCCAATGCTAGTTCCTCTATTCCCGTCCATTTTTGGATTGGTTGTTTCGTCAACACTCGTACCCGTGTATGGTTCGGTGTGGGTCGTTTTTGGATAAAACGAAATCAAAACTCAATGTTTTTGGTTTTGACGATTTCGGTTCATTAATTTTGTTTTGGTTTCGATTCAGTTTCAGTGTTGATGTTTGAAATTAAAAATATTGAGCCAAGATTGCCCAAAATAATGAATTTAAGCATAAATCATATCGTTAATTAATAACTAATCGATTGTTATACATTTCAGCTAAAATATTGAAGTAACATATTTATAAAATACTTATACATTACACAAAATTAAAAAACAAATAATGAAAATCTAGAATTTGGTTCGGTTCAGTTTTTATTACATACAAACAAAACAAAACAAAACAAAACCAAATCGCAAGTTCCATTTTTACAAAACCATAAAACCAAAACGTCGGTTCTGTTTCGGTTTAGGTTTTTCTAGTTTCATGCATTGTGCTTTCTTTCAATGCCATTTTCGGTTATGATTGAGGAACGGGTCCATTGGGTTCCGGATTGGGTTTGGGATTGGTTTCAATTGTCGTATTTGTTTTTTTTTTCAAACGATGACTTTCATTACAAAAGGCGCAACTAGCAAGTCCCTAGAGGCCCAAACTACAAAACAATCAATTAGAAATGAAAATTACATCAATTGGTCCACGATAAGGACATAAACAAAGACATGTTTTTCTCCAAAGATACCCTAACGTTTTAATGTTTTTCACCACCTCCGAGGTTGTCCAATTACTTTCGTTGAAAATGGTATCGTTTCTCTCCTCCCAGATGCACCTATAGTCCGTCATAATAATTTCGTTCAACACCTTTCTCCTTTTTTTTACAAAGCGGAACCGATAAATGTAACGTAAGTCACGAACCGTAAACACGTATATCGGCGGAATCTAGCCAGGAACTAATCATATTCCAAATCGCACTAGCTAGATTGCAAGAGGTAAGAAGGTGTTCGGAATTTTCTAGGCTACTTTGACATAACCCGTACTCCACCGAAATTACCAGAATGGATCCGTATGTGAGACCTTCTCCAGTGGCCAATCATCCATATTCGCCTTCCACATGAAATGTTTAGTTTTTTTCTAGGCCAAGTTATTTCGACTTTACTGAGAATGTATTAGAGGGGTCTTCTAAGTTCTAACCACCTCCATTTGTCCTCATCATGCATAACCACTTGACTAAGCATGTTACGCAATTCTTCAAACTTGAAGAGGTATGCACCCGCCTTAACATCGAGCGGGGCGGGTCAACCCACAAGATATAGACAAGAGGCTTGAAATCAGGATGTCATGAAGACACAAAGCCAAAACCTATGCGCGTGGCGCATATCACATATGCTCACGCATATCACATATGCTCACGCATCACATATGCTCACGCATATCATATATGCTCACGCATCACATATGCTCACGCATCACATATGCTCACGCATATTACATATGCTCACGCATCACATATGCTCACGCATCACATCTGCGCGTGGCGCATATCACATATGCTCACGCATATTACATATGCTTGCGCATATTACATCTGCGCATGAAATATCTGCGCGTGAGAATAAAGAGAAGACCTCGCGCATCCCCAGGATAGGCGCATATCACACATGCACACAATCAACCACGTCCTTATCCAAATCAGGATAAAGACAACCATGATTGTGCTCATTAGACAACCTTCTAAAAGGTATCCTTTAAGGAAAAAAGAATATGCTGATGTTGACAGCTGCCAATGAAGGGTGGACAACTCAGCAAAGCCCATGTGCTACCACGTGATTGCACATGGGTCAGGTGAAATACCTTGGTCAGAGAATAATCAATGAAAAAGCACCAGGTGTCCTAAGGACACGTGGCGCGAAGCAATAGGAGGAGGCCAAAAAGGCCCTAATTGGGTCTGAGCTCAATCATTGGAAACCCTAATACTATAAATACCACACCACCTCCACAGTGGGAGGTAAGCGAGAAAATATATTCTAAGTCCTTACTCACTTTCAGATTATTATTATCTTCTCCTACAATATCTTATTCTCACACCGGAGGGTTACCCCAAAGAGGACCCCTCTGTCCCTTTCTGAGGGGTAAGTTCACGGTGCTGCTCGTTTTGTAGGTGGAAGAACTCATATTCTGGAAAACCATCGGTGATATAGCACACTCATACCCGAGGAAAGTTGATCGTATACTAGTAAGTCGATCCACGTTTCTTCATTGGCGCCATCACCTGTTACAACGGCAACAAAACCACTATTTCACCAATTTTCTCTCTGAAAATCTTCACCATGGTTTCCGGTATTCGAAACAGCGATCAAGTTCTGGAGGATAATGAGCTTGAGGATGTTAATGAGGGACAGCAGTTTCTGAGGGCGCCGCGTGATACTGTGCGCACCACCAGTAACCATCCCTTTATCACAACACCTCATAGCCAGACTGAAACTCCTCCAGACGATCTCACGTTCCAAAATCTGACTGGTGCAAAACAAAAAGGACCAATGGGTCCGGAAGTTGAAACCAATGACCCTAAAGAATGGCTCATAAACGAACAACGGCGTTTAATGGACAAATACAATGAGCTGGTAAAACACAAAAAGTTAGCCGACTTAACACAAAGGCTCGCATTTGATAAACAAACCATTCAGGGAACAACAAAAAAGGCGCGCGCGCCGAAAGATGGTCACTCTGTTCACACCGAACACGCTGATGTTAGTGATGAGGAAGAGGTGCACAGCATGAGGAAGACGCGAGATACTCATGCAGGAGGTTCACAGTTTCGCGCGTACATGAACATAGTGCCTGGAGCCAAAGTTGATATGGATCTATACACACCGTACAACCCACAAGCGAAAGGGCAAGTGGACGTAACCACACCATATAGGCCAGCCATCTTGGTGAAGCATTCAAAATTCACTGAGCGCATTGCGAAGGCTCCCATTCAACACAAAACCAAGATGCCAAGTGGTCTAGGCAAGTACGATGGTACAACAGATCCAGATGATTTCTTACAAGGTTTTTACAACACGGGAAACCTAGAAAGCTGGACGATGCCAACATGGTGTCACATGTTTGCTCGCTGCCTCACGGGCGCAGCGCGTGTCTGGTTCGAAAGCTTGCCGACAGGACAAATCGATGGGTTCGAAGAGCTATTGGAGAAGTTCCAGGCTCACTTTGTACAGCAGCGCAGACACACGCGCGACCCCGATGACATCATGCACTGCGTGCGCATGAATGATGAAACCATTGAAGACTACATAACTCGTTTCAATCAGGAATCTCTTGCAATTGGAGGTATCACTGAACAACTCTTGCGCGTGGCCTTTATACAAGGTGCGTGCAGTGATCAACTCCGCAGAGCTCTCGTGAGCAGAGATGGCATGCCAACCACTTGGGCTAAGCTTATGGAAGCATCGCGAGTCTTCGCGCGAAATGAAAAACAAATTGCCCAAGACAGAGCAAGAGATATAGGGCATCAAACAGAAGCACCAAGCAACAATGAAAGGAGGGGCAAACAAAACTCCGTATGGTCCAGGTTGCAACAAACCAGTTATTCTCCCGCAGAAAAGCAAGCGCAACAAAGTTCACCCCAGCCCCAAAAAGACATTCTTAATCGCGGAGAAGGTGACAAGAGGGAAGGCGGCAGAGAGCCTAACAGACCTCTACCAAGAATATGGACTCCCCTCACCAAAACGCCTTCGCAAGTGTTAAGCACAGAGAATGTCCAGTTTAAAAGCCCCAGGCCATTACTCCATAAGGGACCACCAAACAGTGGAAAGTATTGTGAGTTTCACAAGTCCACAGGGCACAACACCGATGCATGCCACCATTTGAAGGATGCGATTGAAAGAGATGTGAAATCAGGCAAGTTGGCTCACCTGGTGAAAAACCCAAGACCAGAGAATGAACAACCAGACGGAGCCTCAGCCAGTAAAAAATTCAAAAGAATCTGTGTAGCTGAAGGAGGAAGGCAAGGGCAAAGATCGAGGAAGAGAAGCGCGCAAATCCAAGGGGATTGGCGCGAGCAACAAGTAATCTTTCCAAGAATCAGAGGAGGCCCGTCTATCAGCAGTCCCCTAGTCATCACTGCACACATCGCTCATTATGAGGTGTCAAAAGTCCTGGTGGACACCGGCAGTGAATCAGACATCATGTATGAGCAATGTTTCAGGAAGTTGGATCCAGCAGACCAAGCAAGGCTCGAAGTTGTGAATGCACCAATCTCGGGTGTCTCAAACGAAATTATTCACCCCCTAGGTCAGATACAATTCGAACTGACCATGGGGGATGAAAAGCACTAGCGAGCTGAAATTGTCAACTTCTTGGTCTTGCCCACCACTTCATGCCATAATATGATCTTGGGTAGAGGAACGATTGCTCAATTCAATGCCATACCGTCACCAGCGCACGGAGCGTTGGGGTTCCCAACACCAACAGGAGTAACATTTGTGTATCGAGATCATTTATGCGCAGTAACAAGTATACCTCGAGAAGGGAGAATGAAGCTGCCAGTGGTAAACAACGCGCCAGAGAAATGGATTCTCAACCCAAAATTCCCAGAACAAACAATCACAATCGGAGCTACGATGTCAGATGACACAAGAGTGAGAATGAAAAGATTGCTCACAACGTATATGTCAGTCTTCGCGTGGCAACACTCTGATATGACTGGGTTCCGCGAGACCTGGCGCAGCACTCTCTCAACACATTCAAGTCTGTAGAGCCAATTGCTCAAAAGAAAAGAGTCATGGGAGATGAAAAGGCAAAGGCCATGAATGAGCAAGTAGAGGATCTACTGCGCGCGAATATCATCCGCCCAATACGATACCAAACATGGGTAGCCAATCCTGTGATGGTAAAGAAGAGCAATGGGTCATGGAGAATGTGCATTGATTTCAAGGACCTCAACAAAGCGTGTCCAAAAGATTGTTACCCCCTCCCAAACATTGACGCGAAGGTGGACTCTGTGGGGCCATTTAAGCTCAAATGTTTCCTGGATGCCTATAAGGGCTATCACCAAATTCAAATGGCACCACAAGATGAGGACAAGACTGCTTTCAGAACTGACAAGGGTGTTTTCTGTTACACAAAAATGCCCTTTGGTTTGAAGAATGCAGGAGCCACTTACCAAAGACTCATGGATGCGGTTTTCAATGAGCAAATTGGAAGAAACTTAGAAGTCTACGTGGATGATTTGGTGATTAAAAGCAGGGAGGAAAAACAAATGCTCAAAGACATCGAAGAAACCCTTTGGCGCCTAAAGGAAGTAAACATAAAGCTCAACCAGAGCAAATGCACATTCGGCATAGAAGAAGGGAAATTTCTCGGTGTAATGGTCACCAAGGATGGTTTCAAGGTGAACCCAGAGAAGGTGGAGGCTATCCTTGACATGCCCTCACCATCCACCATGAAGGAAGTTCAAAAGTTGAATGGCAGATTGGTATCAATTAACAGGTTCCTAGCAAACCATGCAAGCAAATCTACCCCGTTCGTTAACACATTGAGAAATTGCTTAAAGAAAAGCCAATTCAAGTGGACGCCTGAGGCCGAACAAGCTTTCAATGAGATAAAAGAATGTCTGATAAATCTGCCTGCGCTCACAGCTCCACTTCCTGGTGAAACATTAACGTTGTACCTGTCAGCAGGAGAGCGCGCCATTGGCGCAGTATTACTGGTGGATCGCAAAGGAATCCAAACACCAATTTATTATGTAAGTCGGGTGCTGACAGATCCTGAGACGCGCTACACCATCATAGAAAAGTTAGTTTTATCACTAACGCATGCGTCGCGCAAGCTTCACAGATATTTCAATGGTCATCCTATTGAAGTCCTGACTGGTTACAACATCCAGCAAGTCTTGCGGCGTCCCGCGCTCTCAGGAAGGCTGACAAAATGGGCGCTGGAATTAGGAGAGCACACGATCGCCTATAAGCCTCGTCCAGCAATCAAGGGACAAGTCTTAGCTGATTTCATCGCAGAAATCCCTGAAGGAAAAGTTGAAGAGGCTCAGCGCGAATTAGACCCTCCGCAAGCCAATAATGAAGAAAACGTTTGGAGATTATTCACTGACGGAGCTTCAAACAACGAAGGGTCCGGCGCAGGCTTCAAGCTGGTGGATCCAGAAAATCATGAGTATACTTACGCAATCAGGTTGGATTTCAAGAGCACCAACAATGAAGCTGAGTATGAAGCCCTGCTGGCTGGTTTGCGCATCGCGCACAAGTTCGGAGTCAAAAAGCTAGAGGCTCATGTAGATTCATACCTGGTAGCAGCGCAAGTCAATGGCCTTTATGATGCCAAGGAGAACACCATGCCTCTGTATCTAGAGCAGGCGAAAAAACTCATCGAACAATTTGAATCTTTTAGAATCATACACATTCCGCGCAGTGAAAATAAGTCTGCCGACGCGCTGAGCAAGATGGCATCAACCAGCTTCGATCATTTTGGCAAAGATGTCAGGGTGGAAGTAATGAGCAACCCGTCGGTGGGAGTGAAGTCTGTCCTTGTAATTCATACAACACCTTCATCATGGATAACTCCAATAATGGAATTCTTGAATGAGGGAAAGGTACCGGACGATCGCGCACAGGCGAGGAAGATAAGACACAAGTCGCAGAACTACGAACTGCTTGATGGTACGTTATATCGACGCTCTTATCTTGGACCGCTCATGAAATGCTTGGATGCTGAGGAAGCAAGCTATGTGATCAGAGAGATACACGAAGGAATCTGTGGAATACATGCTGGCCCGCGCATGGTGGTTGCCAAGGCAATGAACGCAGGTTACTATTGGCTAGCCATGTACTTGGACGCGTTAAAAGAGATCCAAAAATGCAAAGCGTGTCAGAGCTATGCGCCAAACACCATGCGGCCAAAGAACAACTTGATTCCGATGACCTCTGCATGGCCTTTCCACAAGTGGGCAATCGATATTGTGGGTCCCTTACCACAAGCGCCGGGGCGAGTAAAGTTTTTGGTAGTGGCAGTAGACTATTTCACAAAATGGGTTGAAGCCAAGCCACTAGCAAAAATCACAGCCAAGGCAATGAAGCAATTTATTTGGAGCCACATCATATGCCGTTTTGGCCTGCCCATGGAAATTGTGAGCGACAATGGCAAACAATTCACTGACAGGAAGATATCCAGTTGGCTCAAGGAATTGCGCATCAACCAAGTCTTCACTTCAGTATACCACCCTCAAGGGAATGGCCAAGTGGAGCGCGCGAACCAAAGCTTGCTGAATGGGCTGAAGAAAAGGTTGGAGGGAGAATCCCATGCATGGGTCGAGGAGTTACCTAATGTCCTGTGGGCGCACAGGACATTAAGCAAAACCAGCAATGGTGAGTCCCCGTTCAGCCTAACCTATGGAACGGAGGCTATGATTCCAACAGAGATTGGATGCCCATCCTATTGAGTGCTCATGATGAGTAAAAAAGATAACGAGCAAGAAAGGAGGTTGGATCTCAACTTACTTGAAGGGCGCAGAGAGGCGGCTATCATAAGTGAAGCCAAATACAAGAAAAAACTAGAAAAATATTACAATCAGCGCGTGAAAGAATGCCACTTCAAGAAGAATGATTTTGTCCTTCGGAACAATGAAGCTAGTCGCGCAATACCCCCGGGAAAGATGTCTCCCAACTGGGAGGGACCTTATCAAGTCTCGGAAGAATTGGGAAAAGGCGCATATGCTTTAAAAGATTTGAATGGAAAGAAGATCCTGCGCACATGGAACGCAGCACAGCTTAGAAAATGTTTCATGTAAAAGTTGTCAAGTTTGTAATCAAGGCTTTTTAAGCCATTATGAATAATGATGCGCGCTATTTTCTCTTAATGTGTGTTCTATTACCTTTTGCATACATGTTTCACACTTCCCTTTATTAATTTTGAGCAATATGACAACATTGTATTGACATCAAACTAAAAAACGAAGTAAAACATACATGCGCGAGCTTCAAGCTCAAACGCGTTAACGAGTTTTAACTCTAAAACGTCAGGGCCTTAGCCCAATAATATGAGCCTTAGCTCAAATTACTCACAACATCCATCCTACATGCTACGCAGCTAGACCATAAAAGTACCTAAGCACAACTAAGGCAAAGCACATGCCAAAACATAGTTGTTAAGGTCTCAAGTCGAGGTCGCGCATGGGATTATAATGGATATCAGAGTAACACATACTGACACGTAAAGGCTAAAAAACTCATTCATAATTCCCTATAATAAATGCGCGATAACGTCGCACAAACGAGGAATAATGAAGTGCCAAGGCACGTGTCAGCATATTCAGAATATTGCAAAATAACTTGAAATATGACAATTGTTAAGGATTAAATAAAATAATTTCCTTACAGCCTTGTCCAAGTTTCAATGTGTAAGCATACCTTATATTCAACGAGCACAAACATGCAATATAAAGAGATGAATTGGGAATGCGCAAGATGCGAATAAGGGAAAAACAAAATTTCATTCCAAAACATAGAAGTTTACAAATTTACAAATGATGAGATAAAAACTACAAACAAAAAAAAAACATGAAGGGCTTTTCAAGTCTCTATATCAATATCAGCCTCTTCATCGTCCTCATCATTACCTCCTCCCTCAGCATCTGGTGCAGCCCGCTCCTCGTCATCTCCAAACTTACCATAATCAAGCTGTTCGTCTTGAATGGAGTCGTCTTCTATCACGATAGTGTCAGGAGTAGGTCCTTTGGCCACGCCAGAGCCGCTAGCAGAGGCAGCATTGCCCGCGCCATCATCGCTGCCACCAGCCCCTTCACATTCGTTAAGTAATTTCTTTAGCGCGCCAAGATCGGGCTGGTCAGCAAGCACGGCTATCTGCAAGTCACAAGGAAAAGTATGAGTACAAAAGATTAAGAAAATAAGTCAAAGTAAACTCATTAAGGTTAAAATACCTGCTCAAGGATGGGAATTGGAGTATTCAAGTACTTCTCCCCCACCTCGGCCTTGTCAGCGCAGACAACGTCGAGCTGATAAGGGTAGTCGGATGGATTCTTCTTCAGCATGCCATATTCATAGCCATCCTTAAACCCTTCAGCTCGACCCACCAAGCGCGACGCCGCATTGCAATCCATCACAAGGGTCTGAAACTCGTCTGAGTATTTCATCGCATAAGCGCAATGAGTCACACCCTGTGAAACTAGCCATTGACGATCCTGCGCGAGGGAAGAAACAGACGTCTCAAGAGCAGGAATCTGAGAATTTAACAACTCAACAGTTTCCTTGGCTTGTTTTAGCTCTTCTCTGTCAGACGCTGCTGCCGCCAAGGCTTCATTCTTTTCTGCTCGCGCAGCATCGAGCTCTTTCTTCAGGCGCGCAAGCTCACTCTCTAATAAAGATTTGTCAGTGTTAGCCTACGCAAGAGTTTGATCACGCGCCTCTGCCTCCAACTCCAAGTCACGCGCTCGACGCGCGTACCTGGCCGCATCCGCTTCTGCCTCTTGCAGCTTCTCCCGCGCAGCCTGCAGCTCATGCCCGCGCTTCACAAAGGCAGCGTTGGCACTTGCTCGGTTCTCGCTAAATTCTGCTTGGAGTTTCTCAGCTCTCTCTCGAGCATCAGAAAGATTCCAAGCAGAAATCTTAGCCTCTTGCTTGGCCTCCACAAGGGCATCACGCACTTTTATATAATCATTGCGAAGCTCTTGGGAGGCAGCAAAGAACGCAGGCCCAGCAAAAAGGTGGTCGTTGAGCAAGTCCACGCGAGCGCGGTCCTCTTGAAACCTCCTTTCAGCCGGAGGAACAGAGTGAGCTCAGAAGTCTTCACACACGCCCATGGATTGAAATGAGCTATCTTCAGTAATATTCCAGCTCGGGCGGTATATGTGATCGGCTTCCTGCAAACACAAAGCAACGCAAAAGAAACGTTTTAGTTATCTAGACACTAATTTGGAAGTCCACACAGCGGAGCAAAACAAACTTATACCTGCGGAGAACCGGCAGAAAGGTCAGCGCCAGCTGGTGAGCTCCTGCCTGCCCCACGAGAAGAAGGCTGCGCCACGAAATCTCGTGGCGCTATAGGGCTTGCGCGGCCACCATCGGAATCTTCAAAATTGACCTCCTCATCATCCTCTGTAACAGGTCTTTTCTCCTGCGACTTGGAAAAATCAAAAACAGTCTCACGAGGAGGGCTGCGCGCAGGAGGAGGTGAGGGAGGTCTTGACGCCGTTAGATCAGCGCGTAAAATAGTCTCCTGCTCCTTAGTGATCCCAATGAGAGGAGATTCAGTGCTTGTTGAAGCAGGAGCAGAACTAACAGCGCCGGCGCCAGCAGTGCCACCAGCAGCTTGTGTGCCAGCTATAATTCCTATGAAAAACCAACAAGGAGAAATGATTCATAACTTGAACTAAAGGAAAAAATCAGAAAATAAAAGCGCAATAAATACCTTGCCGCACCGCCGTCCGCGAATTGAGCATCGCCATGAAGTCCATTTTCCCCCTTTTCGAGGGTAAAGCAGGGGACTTCAAAGCAACCTTCGGCGCAGCCTCGGTACCTTGCTGCGCCTGAGGTTGAGCCACCAAAGTCGCCGGCTCTACAAACATTTGAGTGAACAAAGCTTCATTAATAACTCTATCTGAATCACGCTCATAAAACCACAAAATATAAACAAAGTATACCTGTTGGAGAAGATGAAACAGCAGGCGCAGCGCCGTTTCCCTTGTCCGCCGCGCGAAGAGATGAGGTGGCAGCACCATACCTCGTGTGGACGGGAGGATTGCCCACACCTCGAGGCAAAGAAGACGAGGAAAACTTGGAGGGAAATCCCTTGGTTTTCTCAAGTCCCTTCGCTTGGGTAGGAGGAAGATTCTGGGCAACAGGGGCATCATTTTTCTTCTGTTTTTTACTGGCCCCTGCGCCAGTTTTGCCTTTAGCTTTGCGCTTGAGTTGTGGCGCCTCAGCTTCTTCCTCCTCCACCTCCTCTTCCGCAAGCTCCAACTCATAATTCTCGAGCGCATCTACAATACGTGCAACAGAAATGTTAACCAAAATTGGTATTCTAAAGGCCTAAGCATAAGTACAAAGGCTTACCAGGCGCATCGCTGTCAAAGCAAAATTCTAAATCGACAGGGATGAACATATCATCGAAGCGATCGGGGAAAGCAACTTCCCCAGCGCTCAGCGCGACAGAGCCACCCTCCATATGCTCGTCATAGGCGGCGTGGACGTATTCCTTGCTTACTGCATAAAACAAGACAAATGATATCAGCAAAACAAATTATATTCGCGCAGAAATAATGCAATGAGCAAATAACTCACCTAAGCCATCAACATGGATGACAGGCTCAGTCGCGCTGTCAGTCCACCTCTTGCTCATACCAACCCCCACCAGCGCCTCCTCGCAAATATTCTTGGCGGGGGATGGTTCAGCAGATAACTTGTTAACCCATGTGCCCGTTGGGTTCTTAAGAACATTCTCATCCGCGGGCGCAGAAGTGATCGCGCGCATGGTCATGCGGATGGGAATCACACCAGCCTTAATATAAAAAAATTTTTCAGCCCAGTCATGAAGGCTTTTGAAGGAAACAGTGCAGCACTTAACCTTCTGACTGCGCGGTGTGAATGAGAACCAAGAATCTTGGATTTTTGGCTTGTAAAAATATTAAAAGCGCCGAGGGGTGGGCTCCTCGCGCTGAGCTTTGCACATGAACTCAAAATGAGTCATGCGCACTAGTCCACAAGGATGGACTTGGGATATGTGAATCCCATAAAACTGAAGGAGCGCACCTATAAACCTTGTCATCGGAAGACGAAGGTTACAGTGAGTGAAAAAGTGAGAGTATAAAGAGATATAGCCGGTGGGCGGATCTGCCGCCGTTTGCCCGGTCGCCGGGAGCAGACAGCTGTACTCAGAGAGAAAACCCTGAGAGGCGACGAGATTATCGAAGTCATACTGTTTCAATTTGCAGGGAATCTCATCCCATCTCTTCACCGTTTTGTTCTTCCCCACCTCCTCCGACGAGGCCTCGGCAGCCCGTTTACCCTTGCCGGTCTTCTTCAAAGTGGACATAACTAACGATTTTACACGGCGTTTGCTGGGGGAAATTGCGGTGTCTGGGTTATCAGACATACAATTATGAATCAAACAGTATGGTTACTTTAAGCACGGAAATCTGGAAGCAAAAGATAAAGGCTCTTAATCGGAATGAAAATTGAAGGAGAAAGAGCTCTAAAAATAACAATGAAGATGAAGAAAAAACCACTCAAAAAGGCTTGCTTTTATAGGCCCAGGAGAGAGAAAGAAACAGGTAAAGATCAGAGTTACGCTCACGCGCCCCCACTCGCAGGTGCAGGCCAACATGAGGGCGACACGTGTTCCTGACACTGTATGAGGAGACATGAAAGGCCACTGTAGCACCTCGAGCACACGAAAAGTCTGACACATAACGTCTCCATCTCTGACGCATGTCAGCACCAACCAACCACGTACATGGACGATTCATTTCAACCAAAAGGATAGAATTTCGCGCAACGCACATATGAGAAATGAAAAAGAAAAGACAAACCCTATTAAAAGAGCAAACTATTAAGTCTAATATCTATCTTACCTCGCTCGCGCGAGACAAGACACACATTAGACTGGGGGGCTTGAAGAGGTATGCACCCGCCTTAACATCGAGCGGGGCGGGTCAACCCACAAGATATAGACAAGAGGCTTGAAATCAGGATGTCATGAAGACACAAAGCCAAAACCTATGCGCGTGGCGCATATCACATATGCTCACGCATCACATATGCTCACGCATATCATATATGCTCACGCATCACATATGCTCACGCATATCACATATGCTCACGCATCACATATGCTCACGCATCACATATGCTCACGCATCACATCTGCGCGTGGCGCATCTGCGCGTGGCGCATATCACATATGCTCACGCATATTACATATGCTTGCGCATATCACATCTGCGCATGAAACATCTGCGCGTAAGAATAAAGAGAAGACCTCGCGCATCCCCAGGATAGGCGCATATCACACATGCACACAATCAACCACGTCCTTATCCAAATCAGGATAAGGACAACCATGATTGTGCTCATCAGACAACCTTCCAGAAGGTATCCTTTAAGGAAGAAAGAATATGCTGATGTTGACAGCTGCCAATGAAGGGTGGACAACTCAGCAAAGCCCATGTGCTACCACGTGATTGCACATGGGTCAGGTGAAATACCTTGGTCAGAGAATAATCAATGAAAAAGCACCAGGTGTCCTAAGGACACGTGGCGCGAAGCAATAGGAGGAGGCCAAAAAGGCCCTAATTGGGTCTGTGCCCAATCATTGGAAACCCTAATACTATAAATACCACACCACCTCCACAGTGGGAGGTAAGCGAGAAAATATATTCTAAGTCCTTACTCACTTTCAGATTATTATTATCTTCTCCTACAATATCTTATTCTCACACCGGAGGGTTACCCCAAAGAGGACCCCTCTGTCCCTTTCTGAGGGGTAAGTTCACGGTGCTGCTCGTTTTGTAGGTGGAAGAACTCATATTCCGGAAAACCATCGGTGATATAGCATACTCATACCCGAGGAAAGTTGATCGTATACTAGTAAGTCGATCCACGTTTCTTTAAAACTCAATAGCTTCATACATGTTAAAGGTTGTTCTTTTCCACCTCCAAATCCAAGAACAAGTGGGCCCATCAAAACAATCAGCTACTGTGCCATTTTTCCGCCTTTCATTGAGAAAGAGGTTGGAAAATTTTCATATAGAGGCTAAGAAGTGGCCCAAGCATCAATCCAAAATCGAATGTTTTTCAATTTCCAATTTTGCCCTTCATTAGATGAGACAAATTCAAGTTGGATTTGGCAAGAGAATTTTCCAATCTAGCAATTGTGTTTCAAATCCATGTCACCTTTTTAAACAGAAAGAATAACATTTCTCCAAATCACGTTATGTTTTGTTTTAAACCGCGCACCACTACCATTTCTTGAGTAACGCAGCATTTACATCCTCAAGGGGAGTAAATAGGGGGCGATAAACGCAGGTGATGTTAATAATATTTTGTAATATGAAATAGATTTATCCAAAATATAATTTATACTCACATCGCCCCATGTCGTTTGTTTATATACTCCACCGCCTCAGGGGGTGTTTGCCCATTACGCTCTCTGACGGCTTATAAGACCACGCGTAATGGTCGTATTGTGAAGGGGAAAACTAGCTCAAAGCAAGGGGAACACCACTAAACCACTTAGTTGTAAGATTAGTTTTGGGTTGGTTAGTTTTATATAAAACGATGGTGGGGAGGTTTGGGCCAATCACAATTTTTTGTCTTTAATTATATTTTTATATATAATAAAAAATTTAAAATGTTATAATTTTGGAACGATTGAAAGAGAATTTTACTACTATGTCACTCTTTGTAAAACTAACTATTACTAACGGGATGTTATATGTTAGAAAATATTTGGTTGTATTTAGTTATCACTATGCATAATCTAAAGCAGTGTCACATAACTTGTGACTATTTTGGTTAGTTCTAAGATGATCCACCCTAGGCGGCGTAAATGCGTAATTACTTTACACGGAACAATATGATTGCCTTTTTTAGGCAATGTCTATTTTTACAGATTTTTTCCTCATCTATGTTGCGTGAATAAGGGGGTCAACTCATATATGTATTCTGATCATTTTCTTTATTTTTTGTGTGATTAAATAAGTTTTAGAAATGTTATTTGGTTTAAAATATTTATTAATTCATATTGATTTAGTTGTGTGAAATTAAATATTCATAACAATTATTGTCAAGACGTGCATCTAATACTCTTCCTTATAATGGTCAAAGATGGAAGGGTTTCTATATATTATAATCAATATAAATTGGTTTTTTCAACTTTGGAGGGTAAGCTTTAATCAAACTTATAAAGGTCGACAAATGTTCCTTTTTTACTTAATTTATAGCATCAAGCATATCATTAGTCATTAAAGCAAATAAAACATGCAGAATGAATTATAAGGGTTGAGTTATAATAAGAAGATTAGTTTTAATAAAGTAGGATAGGAAATAATCTTGTCCATTCATTTGAGAATTGAATGGTTTCGAAGGGGTTTCCCTTCCTTTTTTCCAGATTCTGTCGAAGAAAGAACAAACTCTAAACTAAAAAATAACTAAAACAGTGAAGTTGATAGAATATTCGTTGAGATTAGATTAGAGAGATTATGAAGTGTAAAACAATGGTAAGGGCATAATAGGGATAACACATTTATTGTTTTCTCTCTCCACATGCAAGGTACATGTCAAATTCCTCCATCATTTTAAAACATCCGTAACTTTTTTATACGACATTTTTTTCAAAACAATTTCACCATAAAAACAAGTGTTTTTTTATATTTTATATGAGTACCATATTGCTTTATAAAAATAAAAAAAAATTTTGTGGGTTTTTACAAAGTGTGTGTTATCATAATTGTTTATACAAGTGTGTTTTATTTTTTCATAGTGCTTTTTGCATTGTGTTTTTTACATTGTGTTATTTAATTGTGTTTTCATTGTGTTTTTGTCATTGTGTTTTTATTTTTATAGTGTTTTTCCATTGTTATTTTTACATTGTGTCATAGCGTTTTATTTTCTGGCGAAATTTTCGAAGAATTTTCCGGCGAAATTTCCGAAGACTTTTCCGGCAAGGTGGTGGCGGTGGGCGGTGGTCGTTGTAGTCTTGTAGAAGATAAGTGAAAATTTAAGTGGGTTTTAATTAAGTGGGTTTTTGAAATTAAATTAAGTGGGTTTTCAATATTAAGGTATTAGACAAAAATACCCTCCTTAGCCTTCTTAGGAAAAACAAACTTCTTATTGGATCCTTTCTCTAAATTATAAATAGGGACCTTTTAAGTTAACTATACATGTACACAACAAATAAAACCTCAAGCCATGGAACCTTTCACAGTCTTCTCCATTGTTGCTTCTTCCCTAATTCTCTACACTTGTTGGACACTCTTAACTGCCAATACTGCAAAGAACCTCTCACCGGGGCCCCCAAAACTCCCCCTTATCGGAAACATACACCTACTCGATAAACAAAGACCACACCGTAAACTTACACACTTGGCCAGGAAATATGGTCCCATCATGCATTTACAGCTCGGGCAAGTTTCTACCGTCGTCATATCCTCACCTCAACTCACATGCGAGATCTTGAAGATCCAAGATATCAACTTTGCTGACCGACGCACAACCCCAACGGCTCATATATTTTTTTATAAAGGTTCAAACATAGGATGGGCTCCTTATGGGAATTACTGGAGACAGCTAAAGAAATTTGCTACTTTAGAACTTCTTAGCGCGAAAAAGGTGAGATCATTCTTCTATATCCGAGAGGATGAGCTAACTCGTGTGTTTAAGTTTCTTGAATCTACTTCCGGAGCACCCATCAACTTCAGGGAAGCAGCCAGAGAGGTAATCAATAACATGGTTAGCAGGGCTACATTAGGAGATGTCTGCAAAGATAGAAAGAGACTACTAGATTGTGTGTATTTCATGCTGAAAACATTCAGCTCTTTTAATATGACCAATTATTACCCTCGTTTGAATTTCCTCAATATCATTTCTGGGAAGAAAGCTAAGTGGTTGAAGATGCACAAGGAGATTGATGTAATCTTGGAAAACATCTTGGAGGAACACCGAAGCAAACCGCGTAGTATCCAGGACCATGAAGATATAGTTGATATGCTTTTGAGAGTGAAAGACACCGGTACTAATCAGTTTGATCTGCCCCTCACTAATGATCGTATCAAAGCAATAATTCTTGTAAGTACAATGAAATTTTATCAATTAATTTCTCACTACCTTAAACAAATAACAATCCACACTCACAAAATAACTAAACAACACTCCTAACTTTCTGTTTCTATGTCAAGAGCAAACGGTGTGACGAAGAAGTAACTTTGTCAATGAATTGACATGGCGTCTACTTGAAATGTTATACTTTTTTAAATTGGATTTTTATACTTTAAACTATGACTCATTCGCTCTCGAATAATAATTGAATAACTTAGGAAATGTTGACTGCTGGGACGAGTTCTTCTTCGATGACAATTGAATGGGCATTTTGTGAAATGATGAGGAACCCGGAGATAATGAAGAAAGCGCAGTCCGAAGTGAGAGCAGTGGTGAAGGGAGGCACGATCACTGAGGCCGATGTACAAATGATGAACTACATGAAGTTGGTAGTAAAGGAAACAATGAGGTTACATGGTGTGCCTATTTTGCTTCCCAGAGAGAATCCGGAAGACTGTGTTGTGGACGGGTATCATATTCCTGCAAGGACAAGGATACTTGTAAATGCTTGGGCATGTGCAACAGATCCTAACATTTGGGAAAATCCTCACAGATTCATACCAGAAAGGTTTGAAAACAGTTCTATCGGTTTTTCAGGTTCTGACTTTGAGTTCCTTCCATTCGGAGCAGGCAGGAGAATGTGCCCCGGTATGAACTTTGGGCTTGGCACGGTTGAGTATGTTATTGCTAGTTTGTTGCATCGTTTCGACTGGAAGCTTCCAGAGGGAGTAAAACCCGGAGATCTTGATATGAGAGAACTTACTACGATATCTACAGTGCCTACAAATCCCTTACATATTGTCCCTATCCCCATTTCAAAACAACACTAGAAAGAACTCTTCTCGACCATCCTATCCTTGTATTATGTTGCATGGTTTGTTACTATATGAATCTTAATAATGTGTTCTTTTATACTGTAAAATGTCCAAAATAAGAAAGGATGAAAATTCAAATTACCATTGTTACTCCTGGTTGTAACAATATTGTTGGTTAATTTGTCTCCCTTATTAGTGTTTAAACTAAACTTGCTATCGTTAAGTATAGGGGTTTGAGTCCATAATAAAAAAGGATGACAGTTCAAACTGAAAGCATTTGTTGCTTAATCAATTAAGAAAAGGGACTACTAATACATTGCTCTTGGACCATTGTGTATAGAATAGTTTATTTGATTTTATAGGCAATGGATAAACCTGTATACTATTGTTGGTTGAGAAAAAAACTGGGTCTTGACTTACCTTGTAAACATCTGTCCTATTCTTGGTAGAATTGGTTTTGATTTACATTGTGAACCAAAAACCTGAGTACCAATGTTATTGGTAGTATAGATGGGCCGAAAGTCCCGAGACTCAAAATTTCTTTTCATACTTCTAAGTTTCTGGTAATTAGCAATCCAGGTCGAGTCAAACAATAATTCCAAGCCCTAACTTACCAGATTGAAAAAAATATACAAAATGAAGAAATGTGAATTGCCGAACCTAGTCTCTACTTGCTTTTATTGATTGTTTTGAGTAATCGATTTCAAACCTACACGACTTAGTTCCAAACCTCATGTCTCAGCATACAACGACAGCGCCCAATCAATAGATTAATCAACTTCACGCCCAAACTATTACACTAGTTCACCTGCTTGCTTCTAGGGGTGAGCACGGTTCGGTTCGGTTCGGTTATTGGGTGAACCCAAACTAAAACCGAAGCTATCGGTTATTTTAGAATACCAACCGATCGGTTTTCGATTATTCGGTTAATCGGTTATTATCGGTTTTGCTTTCGGTTTTTTTTATTGTGAGTAAACATTACAGAAAAAAAATCAAAAAAATAGAGTACGCATTTCGGTTTTGCGATCGGTTTTTT
The DNA here is from genome assembly GCF_021521415.1 of Bidens hawaiensis. NCBI lineage: Eukaryota > Viridiplantae > Streptophyta > Magnoliopsida > Asterales > Asteraceae > Bidens > Bidens hawaiensis. The sequence continues at coordinate 24,092 of NW_027506636.1, forward strand.
TTTTTATTAAGGAAAGTGCATAAATCAAGATCTACATTCAAACCATTTTGAATTAGTCTCCGCCACAACTTTGGAATATGCATATATGTAAACTGCATTTATTATGATTGCATAGCTGTAACCTTAGATTAAGCATTCTCCATTTATTTCCTTATGTATATATATGTCAATATACAATAGAACAAAGTATCTTTTACCAAACTATTATTTATTTCAATATGGTATCAAAGCCTATCTTTTTCTATTAAAAATCTCTCTCATTTCCCTCTACTTTCATGGCAACCTCCAACAACCTCAGTGCCAACAATACACCCGCATCTAATGGAAATCGTCCATTCCTTGGCCGATGTCAATGGTGTCACACCAAAGGCCACACCATTGCAAGTTGAAACTCTTTTACAAATATGTCTTCTAACGCGGTCATACCGCCATTTACCTGTAATATGCAGGTCTCTAAAACATCCCCATGGGTGAATATGTTAGGCATTCAAACTAACCCAACGCAAGCAAATTGGCTTCTTGATAGCGGTGCGTCACATCATGTGACAAACAACCTAAACGCATTGTTTCATCATGCACCCTATGATGGTACCGAGAAACTCATAATCGGTGACGGTTCATCTCTTACCATAACTCATATTGGTTCAATCACAATCCACACACCAAACAAACCACTAATCTTAAAACACGTCCTTTGTGTTCCCTCAATATCTTGAAATATTATTTCTATATCCCGATTATGTCATGATAATAACTTTCTAATCAAGTTTTATGATTTTACCTTTGTCATAAAGGATCGAAGTTCCAACATCCCTCTTCTTAAAGGAACGGCACGTAACGAGATATATGAAATCTGCTCTTCACTCTCACCCACATCCACCCACAACATTCTCACTACAAAAGACAACCTCCAAGCACTGGCACCATCGTTTGGGCCATCCAAATGATAAGACTTTGCAATCTTTATCCTCTATTATTTCTTGCAACTTTGATTCCAACAATAATTGCAACTCTTGTCATATAAACAAAAGACAAACTACCATTTTATCAATCTAGCTTATCCTCTCAAGCACCTCTAGATCTAATATTTTCCGATGTATGGTCATCACCAATTACATCATTTGACGGATTCAAATATTATATAATTTTCGTTGATCATTACACTAAATATATATGGTTATATCCACTTAAAAACAAATCCGATTCTTTAGAAATCTTCATCCATTTTCAAAATCTAGTTGAAAACTATTTTCAAACCACCATCAAACAATTTTTTTCCGACAACGGTGGAGAATACATAAAACTTACATCACATCTTAAATCAAACGGGGTGACCCACCTCACTTCTCCTCCTCACACACCCGAACACAATGGTTATGCTGAACGTAGACACCGTCATATTGTCGAAACCGGTCTATCTCTTCTCTCACATGCCAAATTACCTTCTCAATATAGGCCATTTGCTATGACCACTGCCGCCTATCTAATAAACCGCCTTCCCACCCCAACTCTTCAAAACACATCCCCATATCATCGTCTATTCAATAAACATCCAAACTATGGTAAATTAAGGAATTTTGGTTGCCTTTGTTATCCGTGGCTTCGTCCCTATTCCCCACACAAACTTCACCCAAAATCCAAACCATGTATCTTCGTTGGTTATTCTTCATCTCAAAGTGCGTATTATGCCCTCGACCCCCTCACTAATAAAATCTACACCTCAAGACAAGTGTAATTCATTGAAGAAAAGTTTCCGTATGAAACTATCTCAAATAATACCAATCAATCGAACCCAGACCCCACCATCTAGTTTCCCATGACCATTCCTATCATTTCTAAAAATACCTCACCACCTTCTGATCATTTAACAACCAATCCAATACAAAGTCAAATTAATATCCCACCCAATCCAATACAAACTCAATTCAATACCCCACCCACAACCTCTAATCAACTCAACAATTCACAAACCACCCCAACACCTTCTGTCCAAATCGATACATTACCTAACACCATAAATCAAACATCATCTCCCATCACCCAATCCCCACCACATGAAACTCAACCGATACCACCCACCACTTCTACCCGAATTCGCAAGCCTAATCCGCGATATCACAATGACAACTTTCAGTTATATACCGCCACAAACGGTCCGGTAAATGACCCATCCACAATCACTCAAGCTCTAAAACATCCTTCATGGAGAAAAGCAATGACCCAAGAATTTGAAGCTTTGAAAAACAATCAAACATGGACTCTAGTTCCACCTACATCTACCCCAAATCTTGTTGGAAGCAAATGGGTATTCCGAACAAAATATAATCCCGACGGGTCAATTGAGCGTCTCAAAGCGCGCCTTGTTGCCAAGGGGTTCCATCAAAGGCCAGGCATCGACTTTGCCGAAACCTTTAGTCCCATTGTCAAACCCGCAACTCGTCGTTTAATTCTATCTCTTGCCGTGTCGCATCATTGGAGCCTTCGCCAACTTGATGTTAACAATGCCTTTCTCCAAGGCACCTTAACAGAAGATGTGTATATGGCACAACCTCCCGGATTCATAGATCCATCTTTTCCATCCCATGTTTGTAAACTGAACAAAGCCATTTATGGCTTACGACAAGCATCACGTGCTTGGTATGAAGAACTCAAGACATACCTTCATTCCAAACACTTTAAACCCACAATATCAGATCCATCCTTGTTTATCCAAACAAATGGTTCTTCTTCAACTTTTATCCTTGTCTATGTCGATGACGTCATTATCACCGGCCCCTCTACTCAAATCATTGATGATTTTATCTCATATCTGTCCACCAAGTTCTCTCTAAAAGATCTTGGCAATTTATCTTACTTTCTTGGAATCGAAGTCTTGCCTCACCCTCAAGGTATTTTTCTATCTCAAACTAAATACATAAACGATGTCCTCAAACGTGCCAATATGAGTGAATGTAAACCAAATGCCACACCGATTGCATGTTCCGAAACCATCACATTGCATGGAGGAACGCGCCTCTCCACACCCACAGAGTATAGAGCACTTGTTGGTGCGTTACAGTACTTATCTTTAACACGGCTGGACGTTGCCTTCATTGTTAATAAACTTTCACAATTCAACACATTGGAGTGCCCTCAAACGGTTATTGAGATACCTACATGGTTCAATTCACAAAGGTCTCTTATTAAAAAGGACCTCACCATTGCAACTTCATGGCTTTACCGATGCCGATTGGGAAAGTGATAAAGATAACTACCGAAGTACTACAGGTTATATTATCTATCTCGGCTCGAATCCTATTGCATGGAGCTCCAAACGACAAAGTACACTAGCACAGTCATCAACCGAAGCTGAATTTCGTGCCGTGGCCTCAATTACTACTGAAATCATATGGATCAAATCTCTCCTCAAAGAACTCGGTTTTCAATCCACAACAACCCCAACCATCTTTTGTGACAACTTGATTTTCACTTTGTTCGTGAAAAAGTACATAACCGCTCCATAAGGGTTACTCATATATCAGGAAACGATCAACTAGCAAATGCTCTCACAAAACCACTATCAAGAACACGTTTTCATCTTCTCATATACAAGATTGGACTTGCAACAAGACCGTCCATCTTGAGGGAGCGTATTAAGGAAAGTACATAAATTAAGATCTACATTCAAACCATTTTGAATTAGTCTCTGCCACAACTTTGGAATATGCATATTTGTAAGCTGCATTTATTATGATTGCATAGCTGTAGCCTTAGATTAAGCATTCTCCATTTATTTCCTTCTGTGTATATATATATATATGTCAATATACAATAGAACAAAGTATCTTTTACCAAACTATTATTTATTTCAATACGTACCTCGTATATATTGAATTCAAAATACAAAAATAGACACGTGTTACGTCGAACCAAACAAATACAAAGTTGTTTGAGTAGTAGATTTAAAATTCAACAAAGTTTTTAATAAAAAAACACTAAAAGTTTGGCCCGAATCTTCATTAATTATCTTATTTGTAGGTCCCAAAACGACCACCGAACGGCTTTTCCCTCGATATGCGTGTCGAGACGGGTGCGGTAAATCAAACGATCGAACAAAAATATAAAGATAATAAGTATAGTGAACGACTTCGTAATCGGTAAAAGATTAATAACATTAAACTAAACGACCCACCCAAGGTGAGCTCCCCTTGGGTGGTGATTTACATCTTACAAACACACATAAAAGACTACAAGTGATCCTATATATAGCCTAATACAAATTCTAGAAGATCTCCTCCCGTTGAAGCTAAAGGCCTGTTCCCGAAGCTTTCGTTTCGTGTCTGGTTTCTTCGTCGGCTTTAGTTAATCACTTGACCATAAATATATAATGGGTTTCGTAATTTGATATCGCAGGCCACACTTTTTGGCCTTACAATCACCCCCGTTGGCTTGTGATATCAAAACATCGTCAAACCATGTCTCGTATCTTCACGAATCAACCCGATAAAGCCGAAGCCTCTTCAATCACCCCTAAAGGTATGATCCACCTAATTCATTCATGAAGGAGTTATCGCTTCTTTATCCATCTCGGATCTTCAAGCGGTATAGGATCAGAAGAACTATCGGGGATAACAATCAAATGAACAAAGCTTGTTAATTCCTCTTTAAGTCCAAATTCGTATCCAATTTGTTCAAAGTTCACCTCACGACTTGAACTTCTCGAACGCCTTGTAATTAAAATAGAAATAACATGCTTTTAACACGGTTCAACAATGACGAAACCCGAACGCATTTGACTTTTTTCGGTTGGTTAACCCCGAAAAACAATAACATACTCCATGGCCAAAACATCTTGCAAACAAAAGCCCAACCAGATCAACCCACAATTTGGATGTTTAACTTCTAGCCCAAAAACAATCAGCCATATCTAAAATGAACCCAGCTGCCCATAGTAGATAAAACCTAGCAGCCCACATTTACCTAACCAGGCCCAACTCAGCTTTATGTTGAGAAACCCATATCTCATGTAATAGCCTACACAAAGAGAGTTTCATTAAACCCTAGCTGCAACATATTGTAACCAGCCGCCACTCCAAACTTGGACCAGATTTTGACCGCCGGAAATAGCTTACCGGAAACACGGTTCCGGTGACCGGCCACCGCGGCTGCTGCCGTCACTCCATAACAGCCGTCGCCGTCTCCCTTCACACCATCATGTCTCCTCCGGACTTCAATAATGGTCGTCAATCAATGTCGTCCATCGCCGAAAAACCTATTCCAGCCACCATTCACCACATCAACGGCCCCATCTTAACCACCGGATAACTAGGTCCGACTACCAAACTCCAACACCACTAACCGCCACCACATATCAGGCCGGAAAATCGATTTCCGGCCATCCAATCCACGGCCGCCATCCACCGTCTCCCTCTTTTCTTCTTTCTTTCATGAACAACCGCTGGAAACCACTGCCGGAAAATCAAATGCCAGAATAACAAAGCCACCACCACTACTGCCAGAATACGGTTCCGAAACGCCAGATCTGGCACTTATAGATCCTGAACATCCGGATCTACAAGGAGAATGCTTCAAACACGCTTATTTCCAACTTTATTTCTAAGATCTTCAAACTTTATTTCCAAACTTCTAACTTTATTTTCGAAACTTCAACGGGTTTTAACGTCTCGGTTTGGGTAATAGCGGAAATAGAATCCGAAGATCAAGAATTCGACCCGCTCTGATGCCAATTGTAGGTCCCAAAACGACCATCGAACGACTTTGCTCTCGATATGCGTGTCGAGACGGGTGCGGTAAATCAAACGATCGAACAAAAATATAAAGAGAATAAGTATAGTGAACGACTCCGTAATCGGTAAAAGATTAATTACATTAAACTAGAACCGACCCACCAAAGGTATGCTCCCCTTGGGTGGTGATTTACATCTTACAAACAAACATAAAAGACTACAAGTGATTCTATATATAGCCTAATACATATTCTAGAAGATCTCCTCCCGTTGAAGCTAAACGCGTGTTCCCGAAGCTTTCGTTTCGTGTCCGGTTTCTTCGTCGGCTTTAACTAATCACTTGACCATAAATATATAATGGGTTTCGTAATTTGATATCGCAAGCCACACTTTTTGGCCTTACATTATTCTCTTCAAAGTTTAAACCCAATTTTCATCATCTTCATAACCTTCATCACCGTCAATGATAGATTCAGTGGCGGATGTAATGTATAATCAAGGGTAGCCTCCGCTGCCCCTCAACTTTTCGTCGGTAGCGTAATTTTTTTTCATTTTGGGTTAGTTTTCGTATTTCGTTACTCCTGAAAAAATATTATGTTACCCTTGTTTGTTTCAAACCCAACCAATTTAATAGTTCAAATCATATAAAGCCTAAACAAAGTATATAGCCCAAAACAAATAAAACCTCACTAAATTTTTTTAATTTTGTTTGAATGAGAAACATCAACAACAAACAAACTCAAACATAAATGGGCTCTAACAGAATTATTATTTTTTAAAATTTCAAATCAAATATAGCCTAAAAAGTTTATAGCCAAAATCAAATAGAAATCATTATCTTTTTTTTCTTTTGTTTGAACGAGAAACAACAAAGGGAAACATGCTCAACAAAATTATCATTTTGAGGTTGAAGTTTTTAATACGGTTTTGGATATACAAATTCAAGAATTTGAAAATATATTCATTGATGTCTTAACCAGTTTATTAGAAAATATGTACGGTTTAAATCTATAGGATTTGTTTTTCAAGTTTGGCATATCTAAGATAGTGCCATTTTCGGAGTTGTATTCGAATTATCTATATCTATATTACCTATATCTATATTACCTATAATACATATTGGATGGACAAAATGGTAATTTAACCCATAAAAAAGAAACGCCAGTAAAATTAGTGTTGCTTATTTCCTTCGCCAACAATTGATCGGAGACATTGGCGGGCAGTTGAATATTTCCATTAACTCGCCATTTAATTCCGGTTTAAGACATCATCGGTTTTATGTATATGTTTAAGACGCCTATATAAACTAGGGCATAAACGGTTATCTTCTCCCCACTCTTCACGACGACATCATTGGGACAACACAAACGGCCGTTTCCATTAAATGAGCAATCAAAGCTACCAGTTTCAACTTCTCATCCTGTCCATATATCTAAGTCGAATCCAGATTCTAATCATCATCTTCATTCTCTGCGGTTGTGCCAGTTTTGAACCCCGGGGTTTGCTGAAACCTGCGATTAAAAACACCTCTTCTTACTTCTATTTGGTTTTTGCTGAATCTCCATGGTTAAATATTTTCATATCTTTGAAGAAAGCAAAATGGGTTTTAGGATTGAGGTCTGACTGTTATTTGTAAGGTAAATTTTCATTTGTATTCCTAATTTAGTCATAATATGTACATTTGAAGCAGGGGAAATGTTGGCGTATCCCATGCATATTGTATGTACATCTGGTTGCACAAATTGCATAGTATCATAAAGAGCCACTCCCGGTATTACCCATTCGTCGGGAGAGTTTATAAATAAATACAGCTCTTGGGTATCATCCTCGATACTGAGATATATCGTAAGACCAATAAATTGATTTGAGATCTCGCTATCAACCTCTTGACCTAAAAAAAGTAATCTTTCTCGATAAAGTCGATTGATTAGGGTCAAATTGTATCCCTTAAGAACCGTACAGGCGCCTTTTAACGCATACGGTTCAAAAAAAAAAATCAATGATTAGTTATTTTTTTGAGATGCTTTTAAATTTTCAATTCTTTTTAGAGGTTTGTGTGATTACTTATCATTAACTGATTTTTTATATTTGATTGAAAATCAGACATTAAGCTTTTGTGTCTTAAACTCCAAGCAGTTGGAAACAAGTCATCTTCCAATCTTAGTTTGATCATTTCAACACCACTATATATTAAATTAGTAGTATGTTTTCAAGCATATCAGCAATGCCTTTTTTTCATGTTTGAGAACAGGGTAGTATGCAATTTTCCAGCTAGCATCAACAGTTGAGAAGGTATTAAGTGTCAATAGTTAAAAAAACACCACATTTTATATCTACCAAATTGTATATCAATACAAATTCACAGATTTAATACTTATAACCGTTTAATCTACCAAATTGTATAACCTTTTTGACAAGAACATAACATTTTTAGTGTTTAACACGAATTTAAATCCAAACAACTTCTAATTTAAAAACTATGAAATCTTTGTTATGGATCATTAGAAGTAAGAATAATATACATACATATATTTTCTGTATTGTAAGTTCGCCTAGGCATGAGAAAATGGTACCGACCAAGGTGCTTTCGGTACCCACCTTTTGAGGGATCGGTACATTAGCGGTGCCTATATTTCACTGATTCTGTACCGAGTATTTTCGATACCGGTACCCATTTTTGGCGATTTCGTATCGGTATTCCAGTAGTGATACCAAGCTCATCCCTAAGTTTGATCCACTAGATCTCTGCTTGTAACCGAAGCGCCTAAGAAAAAAGCGGCTACTCAAGGTGAGTTCATGCTACCTAACATTGTACCTTGAATTTAGGCATTCTTTTAATTCAAATCACATATTTACATTGGTAACGTTGTATCTATTGTTAATAATAATCTGTTTCAACCACAAGAATTAATATGAAGCCACTTGTTTCTTGTATATAAGGCACTTGCTTTGATTTACCTTCAAGAGAACAAGGGAAGAGGAATAATGCACATAGACCCTACAAGTAGAACACTTAAAGAGCACCGCGATTTCAAAACCTGAAGAGCAACAATGTGGATTAAACACTTCAACTACAAGTTTGATGTTGATTTGAAACCTTCAACTTAGATTTCTTGAAAACTAATCATGCTCAACGAAAATGTAATAGCTTATAATTATGTTATGTGTTTCTGATTAATTAAGAGCTGCAATTATTAGAAAATCTTCTTTTATTCATTTTTTTTTCAAACTGTGGTTGTGATCATTTGCTTAAGGTTGTAATGCAGCAAATTGTTTTCATAATAGATATAACAAAGTTGACTCTTTAGGTTAAATAGCCAGTTTCATACTAAATATAACAAAGTTGTCTTAAAGGGTGTGGTCTTAGAATTTGAGAATATGATTGTTGAAACATGTATTTAGTTGGTTACTTTGCTTTGAATATTATTAATATATGCAGGTGAGACTCGACCAAATAGGTGAGAAAAGTCAAGCTCGCACCAAAAGATTTGCAAAACACCATAGTGTGGTTCACAAAGTTGAGCCATGTTGGGCTAATCTTGTCAGGCTGGTTCGGATAAACTGCGGGTCAAGTCAGTAGCTAGCGTGTCGGAAAATGGATTATGGAAACGTGGGTAAAATGCATACATGGTGTAAGTGTTGGTTAATAAAGTGGGTAGATGTTTAACATAGTAAATTGCAAAGTGTATGTTGGTTAGCTGCAAAAAAGGATAAGTTAAAAGCTTTTAATGTGCATGTGTTAGTTTCTTTATTATAATTAGCAGAGTAGTAGAAGCCCTTTGTACCCACTTTTCATTTTGAACAAGCAATGAAGTATTGCATGAAAAATGTGTGTTTTTTAGTGTGAGTTTGGAGCCTAAAACCAGCATTCCCGATACCTGCCCAGAGCCAAAGAAATAAGGTATGAACTTGCATTTTATATATGAATGTATAGCAAACTAAATCAAATTATTAGTTAGTACTGGATTGTGAACTTGGAAGTTAAGATTTGGTAGTTCAGACTTCATATCATTATTTAGCTTTCAAAACAATTAATTAACAACAAAAACCAAAAAACAACAAATTTTTTTCAAAAACATCCAAATCCTTGAAGAAAAAACATAACCTATTTCTCCAGGATCGTCACTTCCCGCAACACTCCATAGTATCCAAAATGGCTGCAAAATAAGAATTAATGTAATTTGTAACTCTACTTGATTAAAGTAAACATCAAACCAAAGTAATAAGAAAATAAACTAAAAAGTGAAGTTAGAGCTGATAATAAATATGTAGATCTTGATAAATGATGATCGTACTAAATGAACATGAACTTGCCATGTTCGTTTAATATTAATCGAACAAACGAACATAAACAAGCACATACAATTATACACACGGGTTGTTTTTGTCCGTTTTTGTTTTTGTTCGTTTGTTAACAGTATAAACAAATGGTTCATCAACCTGAATGAACATGAACAATGAAAAAAAAAATAAAAGTAAACGTGTTACATGAGCCACATCAGACGATGTGAAAATATGTAATTTCTTTGTAATTGTTTTACGTTCTTATAATTAATATTTGATTTTTGATTTTTTTTTCAATGTTGCAAGAAAGGCTCAAACACTGTACTGGTACGGGTATGTACAGACTATATACTGCGAGGCAATTCTAAGGTGTGTTGACTTTTGTAGTCTCTCATGAATGTTACTTGTGTTTCAAATAATAAAGAATGTGAACAACATGTGAATTATGTTTATTTTAGATGCTTACAAAAGAAGTTATAGAGCCAGGTCAACACACTTTTACATCTGAGTCATGAAACTCCAACTGGATATAGACTCTGCAAACACAATGTCACAAAAAGTGTCAAAACTGAAAATTGGACCATCATCATTAGCTTTGCTAACCAAGAGTTTTGTAATGGGTAGTTAGTGGCTTTGACATTTAAATTTTCTAGCTCAATAACTACAATCATTTTGTCATCTTTTGTTTTGTTAAGTAATTTTATTTGGCATTTCTTCCACAAGCATCAAGAATTCAAAAAGCTAAAATAGCTCCAAAATGATCTTTTACAATTGTCGTATGTTAATAACCAAGGGCACGTTACAAAAGAGATAGTCAGAAAAGCAAAAAGATTATAAATAGTATATGTGGCAATTTAAATCCCATTCCCTACTAATGGTCAGTTCGAGTTATGCTTATAACGACCGGACGATTAGAAATTGAAAATTTAAATGGAAAAAAAGTTGGAAATCACCCAAAGTGTGTTTTATATGCATAAAAATTCAATAGAAAAAAAAATTGATTCTCCTTTAAGTAATATTGTTATTGCTATATTCATTTGCTTGTGGACAACTACTAGGGCCTAGCGAGCATCCCTTTTTGTAACGGTCTCACTTGAGGTTTTAATAAGGTTTATTATGTTTATTTTGCATTGATTGGAGACACATAAATCCTAAGACCATGGGTAGCAATTTTCCCCCTACCCAAAAAAAAAGAAAGAAAGAAAGAAAGAAAAGAAAACGCCCCTACACCACCCGACCCGTTTGGGCTACTTTTTGGCCTTCAACGTGTTCTACAAAACGCTACCACCTTTATTCCTTCCACCAATCAGGTTTTTTTCACACAAACTCCAAAAAATCAAATATTTATGTTATTTTATTTAATTTAATATACAATAATTGAGTGATGATAACAATGACTTTTTACCACTACACCACTTTTTACAAGTCTTCTCATTACTGATCAAGACACCACGTGTCGCACAATGCCCCTATGTAAAGAGTTCTGACTACACGTGGCCTAATTACTTTGTTTAACATCACACTAGCTCTGAATTTGGTGAATAACAATCATAATTTGGTCATTATGTTAAAACAGTAACAAGATTCGAAAATATGAAAGTAATTTGATGTTTCATATTACAAAGTGTAATTTGGTCATTTTATAAACCAAAAAACCATTACAAAGCAATACAATAACGAAGCAACCCCCTACCAACCGAATCTCAGTGAATCCCGCCGCAACGCGCGGCTCTCTTACTAGTTTTAGTAATGAAGAAAGAGTATGTATTTCAGGTAATCGTATGACATTTTATCACACTTTAAAGGAAGATGGTAAATTTGGAAGATTGGGTGGAATGTGTGACTTTGCTCATTTAATTGTGGAAACCCGAAAGCACACCACTTTTCTTTTGGTTTATCGAATATTAAAGCTAGCATTGGTTTTACCGACTGCAACCGTAACCGTAGAAATATGTTTTTCTTTAATGAAGTCTATCAATACGGTTTTGCGCAAGCAAATGGGTAATAAGTATTTGAACAATATTTTAATTTGTGTGGTCGAAAGAGAAACATTTGATAAAGTAAAAGAAAAGGGTTTAATGACTCGATTTCAAGCTTTCAAAAATCGAAGAAGAGAAATTTTTACTCATGTGTTTAATTATATTTATTATCATGTGTTTCTACTTTTGTTTCGTTTACATTGTATGAATTACGGAAAAAAAATTCTTTTTTTGAATGATAACCCTGAAATTTATACCTAGATACACCACTAAGTAGATTCTTTTGTTGTTTTGTTTCCGGTCATAACATCTTAAAAAAATACGTAGAAAACATAAGTTCGATTAATCGGTTCGGTTCGGTTTTTTTTAAATCGGTTTTTTGAAAAACTATTACCGTCGGTTTTTTGACCGAACCTAATCCCAAAAATCGGTTTTTAGAAAAACTAAAAAATTTGCCGTCGGTTAATGCTTCGGTTCGGTTTTTCGATTATTTGGTTTCGGTTCGGTTAATTCGGTTTCTGCTCACCCCTACTTGCTTCTCAGCTTATGTTCTGACTTCTATGTCGAATGGTCGAACCTCACAAGGCAGTAAGTCACACAGTGGCCAACGCATAATGTAAACTCCGTTTGTTGTTATATTCGAACATCAACCATGCTGTAGGGTTGGATTTTGGGTTTAATGTTTGGTTTTATTAGTTTAAAATTTATTTGGGCTTGGGTATCTGGAGCTATTTCTTAGCCTTTCTTTTTTATCTTAAGTTGATTTCGTAAACAATTTCTTGTTCTTCGGCTTTAAACAAATTCTTTTTTAAAGATTCAAGGCTAGCCCAGACTCAAATAATACCGATGGGCCAGACTCAAATAACTTGGTTGGGCCGGAATCGACACACACACACACATATATATATATTATTTTTTCGAAAAAAGAACACACTACCGAACGAAAAACGTGGTGGGGTCGCGCCCCGCTTTAGCCCATTCCGAGGACCTTTAGTATTGTACTCTACCCCCGAACTTGCAGCCTTCGCTCCAAGCAAGACCGCCATTGTCCCTTAAGTGATAGTAACAATTGGTTTTAGAGAAATTGTATACCTGTTAAAGGTCACTTGGTTTTGATTCACTTCGAGAGAAAAAAACCGTGTATCGTTGTTGAAACAGTTGATTTAGGAAAACCCGTGTGCTGTTAAGGACACTTATTTTTTATAAAATTAAGTATTGTCTTGGAAAGTAACAATTGGTTTTTATAACCCGTGTACTGTTTATAGGATTAACGGTTGGTTTGTTTATAACTTGTATAGTGTATTGAGTTTAGGATTGAATTTTATCTATAATATGTGAATTTTAACCCCGAGAAAAAAAATCAAAATGGTTTAGTGCAACGGCAAATAAGTTACAACTTCAAATGAGTGAGGGACATCACTGAGTTTTCAATGCCTCTTGGTAAACTCCAGAAACGATAGCATTTAGGCTGTAAAAATCAAATTGATCTTTAATGTCCATGAAATTTGGAAACTCAAACCAAAAGTAGAAATTTAAGTCGACGAGAAAAAAACTATACAAGAGAGAGAGAGAGAGAGAGAGAGAGAGGCGAAGTGCAAACCTAAAGGCAAATATATTCTTCTTTCACAAAAGAAATACATTTATGACCTCATACAACCTACTGGATTCACCGAGTGCAAACCAATTACATAACCTATGAGTACTGAAAGATAGTATTTGGCTTAATGATCTTCATTCCATTTATTTATCATCTATAAATACAAAGAGTACCCCAGTATTTAGGGATAGATTGCAACTTTAGTTATAGAGATAAACATCAATATACATCTAATATAATTCAAATATAAATCGGTATCTATTACACCCCCGCAGTCGAAGCGGGAGGAGGCCGAATGCTGAGGTTGGACCTGAAATCTTCATACAATATCTTTGGGAGACCCTTCGTAAAAATATCTGCTATCTGAAAATGGGTAGGAACGTGAACGATGCGAACGTGACCCCGACGAACGTGTTCTCGAACGAAGTGGATGTCCAACTCATACGCTTGGTTCTTTGGTGTTGCACAGGATTACCTGATAAATAGATTGAGCTGATGTTGTCATAGTAAACCAAGATGGCCGTTGATATCGGACATTTCAATTCTAGCAGTAAGTTACGTAACCAACAAATTTTTGCCACCACATTCGCAACGCCTCTATATTCAGCTTCCGCACTAGATCGAGAGACCGTCGATTGTCATTCAGTCGACCATGATAGCAGATTATCCACAAAGTAAACACAATAGCCTGAGGTTAGTCAACGAGCGTCCGGACAACCCGCCCACTTTGCATCGGTATAAGCTCGTAAAGAAGGAGCATGCGACGGGCTAAGAGTAATACCGTAATCCAGAGTGCCTCGAAGATAGCGGATGACACGGAGCAAAGCGTTCCAATGAGAGAGTTTAGGAGCATGCATATGAATGCACAATTGTTTGACCGCGTACAATATGTTCGGTCTTGTGAACGTAAGATGCTGAAAAGCTCCGGCTAAACTCCGGAAAAGTGTCGGATCCTTAAAATCCTCCTCGTCGTTGGCGCTGAGCTTCGGCTTCGTGTTGACCGGTGTCGGGGACCGATTTACACTCGATCATGCCCGCCCGGTTCAATATATCCCCATATAACCTTCTTGAGACAAAAATAACCGATTTCTGGTGCGTTTAACCGAAATACCCAAGAAGTAGCTTAGTTGCCCTAGGTATTTCATGGCAAACTCATCCGCTAGCTTGGCCATGATACCGAGGCGAAGTGCATCCGACGATGTGGGGTTGGGTCGGGATGGACAATGTTGGCTGGGTAGGTGATGTTTGTTGCCAGAATTATTTAGTTGGGTTGGTTGAGTGGTGTTTGGTTTGGGCCGGCGAAAATAGGTTAGAGTGGGTGGTTGGCCCGAGTGGGTTGGAGTGGGCTGCCCTGTAGTAGAGGAGCCGATAGGTGTATCAGGGGATTAAGGTTGGGGAATGCTGGAGGTAGGTGATATAGGGGCGGTGGGTGGTTTCTGGTGAGTATTAGGGGTGGGGTTTTGATAACGTGGGACCATAGGGAGGGGTGGAGATTGTCGGTTAAAAATTGATCATGTTGACGGGATGGCTGATTTATGGATTTAAAAGGGAAAACGGTTTCGGCAAATTGAACATGACAACATATGATTATCTTATGGGTGGCTAGGTCGAGGCATTTGTACCCGTGATGTTGGTTGGAGTATCCGAGAAATACACAAGGTTTGGAGCGATGTTATAATTTATGAATGATTATGTGGGGTAGTAATGGATAGCAAAGGCATCCGAACACACGAAGGTGTTCATAAGAGGGGAACGGTGATATAGAAGGTGTGTTTGGGTTTTGTATTGATGTGTTTTGGAAGGTAAGATGTTGGTGAGGTATGTAGCAACTTCTAGAGCATGATGCCAAAATTTATTAGGTAGGTTAGATTGAGCTAGAAGGGTGCGAATGATATTGTTAATGGAGTGGATTTTGCATTCCGCTTTTCCATTTTTAGATGACGTATATGGGAAAGAGAATCGAAATATCATCCCGTTTTGTTGACAAAATGTTTAAAAAGAATTATTAGCATATTCTTTTCCATTGTCACATTGAAACTGTTTAATTTTACGTTCAAATTGTGTTTCGATAAGATTATAAAACTGTTTAAAAATGGTAAAGACTTGAGATTTGTGGCTAAGTGGGAAGGTCCGAAGAAAGTTGGTGAAATCATCGAGAAATAAAATGTAATACCGATGTCCACCGGTACTAATGACGGGTGATGTCCATAAGTCACTATGTATTATGTCAAATGGTAAAAAAAGTAGACGTAATAGAATTAGCAAACGGAAGTTTAATACTTTTACCAAACACGCAAGATTGACAAAGTTTAGAACTAGTCTTATTACAATGAATAGAGTTAAAAGACCTAAGTGACTTTATTAAATCTAGACCCGGGTGACCCAAACATTGGTGCCACACGTCTTGAGAGATAGCTGCAAATGAAGAGGGGGAACGAATTTTGGAGAGGATATGCGGCGTCAATGGGTAGAGATCCCCGGAGCTATTGTTGCGGAGGATACGCGCCTTGGTCTTTAGATCCTTCACAAGAAAACTATAAGGGTCAAATTTAATCGAATCTTGATTGTTGGTTGTTAAGCGACGAACCGACAATAGGTTTTTAATTATGTGAGGTGCAAGTAAAACGTTATTCAGTTTTGGGGGTGGGAAGGGTAGTTTTAAAGTTGGTTACCTTGACCAGTCACGGAAATGGTATTACCGTCGCCTACAATTATGTGTCGTAAAATACCATTATTAAAAAATGACGAAAAATCACCTGGATTGTTTGTCATATGGTTGGACGCTCCCGTGTCCAAGAACCAGGGTTGTTCCGATGGGTAAAGGGACATAGTGTAGAGTGCCTGATCTATGTCGGTTGGTGTGTAACCCATAGCATATGCTTGCGGTGGCCGAGGACCCAAAATACCCTCTCCCAAGTTCAATGCTGGTGGTTTGTTGTTTGTCGGGTATGGGCACGGTAGGGACGATGCCCACTGTTGCCAAGGGGTGTGAGTCGGGTTAGCTCCAGGCCAATATCCAAGGAACGGTGCCCCCGGGGTATAGGTTGGTTGTTGAAACGAGCCGCGTCCCCTTCCCGTAAAACCTTTGTCACGTCCCCTCGTTCTGCCGCAGCCTCGGCCTCGGCTGTTGTTTCTGTCCGCGTATTGGTCCTGGCGATTTCCGGAAGGACAATCTACAGGTTGAGAGTCTGGTTTTCTAGTGACCGCTAAGGCATGGCTAGCAGCCGTAGCTGACTGCAGAGTCTGAGAAGCTGTCTCAAGTTCCTCACGGCATAAGGTGGACCGGACCGAATTAAACTCCGGTAAGGCGTCTGTGTTTCTGAGGATGGCTGCAATGGTGCTATATTGTTCCGTCAAACCCCCGAACAGTTTGAGAATGATTTGGGTTTGAGAAAGTGGCACGTCAACGTTGGACAATTGATCGGTGAGGACTTTAACCTCCTGACAATAAGCAGCCATATCCTTGAACGAGTCAAGTCGAGTGTTGGTGAGTTTCGTCTGGAGATGGAGGGCAGGCGAGCTCTTATTGTCTTGAAAAAAGTTTTCCAAAGCAATCCACGCGTCATAGGCGGTGGTCTGTTTCTTCATGACGGTTTGCAAGAGGTCAATCGAAATTGTGCCATATATCCATTGTAGGACGATAGCGTCCAGTCGCTTCCACTGTTCGGGTGTCGGATCGGTACTAGCGGCTGATTTTTCTTTGTCACCAGTTGAAGCAGAATGCCTGACGATTCGTGGTTTCAAGTGATCATCGACCAGGTAGGCAGTACAGTGGATACAGAATAACTCCGACCACGTATTGTATTGGGCACTCTCATTGTCTAGGGTTATTGGAATAAAGTGTTTGATGTTTGAGACGGTAACAGCGGGATGGATTTTACCGTCCATGAGATTGGCAGAAGAGGGAAGCTTAGGATCGAAGGGGAGAGGGAGGAGGCTGATGGATCGGCTAGGGTAAGAAGAGAGAAGAAAATAGGCTCTGATACAATGAAAGATAGTATTTGGCTTAATGATCTTCATTCCATTGATTTACATCTATAAATACAAAGAGTATCCCAGTATTTTAGGGATAGATTACAACTTTAATTCTAGAGATAAACATCAATATACATCTAATATAATTCAAATATAAATTGGTATCTATTAAGTACCTTCTAACCTTTGTCTCTTGATGGTAGTCCTCTCTTACCAATCCGTAAAAATACTATCAGTTAATTGTGGCACTACAATATGCAACTCGATTTATGACATTACCTTTGTTGTCAATATAGTCTTCCAATACATATGCATGCCCCTTCTGGGAGCCACTAGGCTGCTGCTAAATGCACCATTCGATACTTGAAAAGAGCTATCGATAAGGGTGTACTTATCTGTCACAAATCAAACTCTCATCTTCAAGCTTTCATTGATACACATTGGCAAGGAGCCTTATCACTTTGTGCCTTCTTGATGTTGACTGGGCTACCTCTCTAGATGATCGTTGATCCACAAGGAGATTTGCCATATACATGGGTTCTAACCTCATTTCTTGAATCAGTCAAAAATACATAACAATTTTCTAGTCATCTACAGAATCCGAATACAAGGCTCTAGCCAACACCATGGCAAAATTAATTTGGCTAGAATCACTTCTAAAAGAACTAGGGACATATGCAAAAGATGCCTCCAACCCTCTAGTGTGATAATCTTGGTGCAACTTATCTTGCCGCAAATCCAGTCTTCCATGCAAAAACAAAACACATTGAAGCTTTGACTGTCACTTTGCTTGAGAACATGTTGCAAATGGAAAATTACTAGTATGATTCATAAAAATAAAATATCAAGGTGCGAACATTTTTACAAAACCATTACCAGCACACGGTTTCATAGCTTTACACTTCAAGCTATTAACGTTTTGAATATATTATAAAACAACAAAATGTTGTTCAATTACAATGAGAGAGATAAATACAATACAATGACTAATCTTTATGAAGGGTCAAGTTATTCTATGAAGGATAACAAAAATGAGAAAATAAGAAGGATTTGTAGCCATACAAAAAATTCATCAAAAAAATTAATAAAAAAAAGTATAACTCAAAATTTAATTTAAAAAACGAAAAAGGGAATATCACAAAAATGTTTCCACTGCTTTTCTTGTTCCAAAAAAAACACAATGATGAGTGACAAAGATCATTGTGTCTTTTTGTTTATCATTGTGTTTCTTGTTTATATTCGTCATTGATTGTACTTTTTTTCATTGACATTGTGTCTTTTTTTCTCTATATTATGTTATATTACTCAACATTTTGTAATATTTTGTTAGACATTGTGTTATATTTTGCGATCTATTGAAGAGGTAGGTCCCAGCAGAGCCCAGTTGGACCCGCAAGACTCACCTTGAAAAGGGACGTCTGCGCAGAAACCAACTGGATCCGCAGGACCAACCATGCTCAGAGACGTGACGTCCTTACGCGCAGTACGCAAGCTGTTCCCGCAGGAAATGCCTCCCAATGGTGAAGGACTCCGCCTGTTCCCGCAGCTTCGGATACAAGCCATCAGGGAAGGCCACCCGCGCAGCAAGGCTACACGCACAAGGCACTTAGCTCTCAATCACTCAGTGTCACCTGAAGGAATGAGCAAAGCCGGGAACAATCCCGCACAAGGGCGGGAGGGGGAATACTCCCGCCCAAATAAGCCAGTCCGTACGATACGGGAAGATCTTCTGTACTGTACCTGACGAGGTATGGGCAAAAGATCTGACTAAAGATACGACAGCTTATTGACAACAGTATGGCGAGCAGCATGCTCCTGTACTGTATGTCACTATTAGCCGCTGCCTACTCACCAACTCCTGTCATACCACATGCATAGCCGGAAGTTGGTGGAAAAGGAATAGTACACAGCAGGCCTGGTCACTATCAGCCGCTGCCTACCCACCAACTACCAGCAGGGCACGTGCGTAGGTCACTGTTGGTGGAATAGGAACACTATTACAGCCGGCCACACCTCCTTGGAAACCTACCTTCGGCTATAAATACCACAAATGGTATGACCATCATATCTTAACATATCTTATCATATTATACCTGATATCTGCTCTAGCAATCTCTTAATATACATTTATATTTAAAGAGCAATCTAGTCTGATTCTCACGCCGGAGGGTGGTCAAAAGGAGGAACCCCCCCCCCCCCTTCTCAGTGACAAGCTCACGGTGTCTGTTTTGCAGGTTATCAGAAGAACCATCTTTACCGGGTCTAACCCCTCGTGGGAAACATCTATCTAACCCCCAGGTTACCCGTAATCTGCCCGGGTTCCGGTTAGTGTTTCTTCATTGGCGCCATCCGTGCATAAAAGCTAGAACTTCATTTCTTTTCAGTTTTTTCAAACTTCTGGAAAGATGGTTAAAGAAACTCCGGTAACCACAACCCCAGCTACTGGGGGGATACCGGCTACACAGTTTTTACAAACACTACCTGAAGAAACACTAACCGGACCCCGGGCAGATTACGGATAACCTGGGGGTTAGATAGATGTTTCCCACGAGGGGTTAGACCCGGTAAAGATGGTTCTTCTGATAACCTGCAAAACAGACACCGTGAGCTTGTCACTGAGAAGGGGGGGTTCCTCCTTGTGACCACCCTCCGGCGTGAGAATCAGACAAGATTGCTCTTTAAATATAAATGTATATTAAGAGATTGCTAGAGCAGATATCAGGTATAATATGATGAGATATGTTGTGATAAGATGATCATACCATTTGTGGTATTTATAGCCGAAGGTAGGTTTCCAAGGAGGTGTGGCCGGCTGCAATAGTGTTCCTGTTCCACCAACAGTGGCCTACGCACGTGCCCTGCTGGTAATTGGTGGGTAGGCAGCGGCTGATAGTGACCAGGCCTGCTGTGTACTATTCCTTTTCCACCAACTGCCAGCTATGCACGTGGTATGACAGGAGTTGGTGAGTAGGCAGCGGCTAATAGTGACATACAGTACAGGAGCATGCTGCTCGCCATACTGTTGTCAATAAGCTGTCGTATCTTTAGTCAGATCTTTTGCCCATACCTCGTCAGGTACAGTACAGAAGATCTTTTCGTATCGTACGGACTGGCTTATTTGGGCGGGAGTATTCCCCCTCCCGCCCTTGTGCGGGATTGTTCCCGGCTTTGCTCATTCCTTCAGGTGACACTGAGTGATTGAGAGCTAAGTGCCTTGTGCGTGTAGTCTTGCTGCGCGGGTGGCCTTCCCTGATGGCTTGTATCCGAAGCTGCGGGAACAGGTGGAGTCCTTCACCATTGGGAGGCATTTCCTGCGGGAACAGATTGCGTACTGCGCGTAAGGACGTCACGTCTCTGAGCATGGTTGGTCCTGCGGATCCAGTTGGTTTCTGCGCAGACGTCCCTCTTCAAGGTGAGTCTTGCGGGTCCAACTGGGCTCTGCTGGGACCTACCTCTTCAAGTCCCCCCAGTCCAATGTTCTTCTCATGAGTGTTTAATAAAGTGAGGTGAACTTTTGGACTTAAGCAAAGGGTTTTGAAAAGGGTTTTTTAAGGTTTTCCATTGGGATTCTTCCCGCGGAAGTCCTTGTCACTTGCAGAAATTCCCGAGTTTCCTGCTTGATCTTTGGGTATGATGCGGGTATGTCTGTAACCTCCTCGCAAGTCAGGAGCGTTGAGTCCCACTTGTGTGGATTCTCCATGGGGTTTTGGTAGTTTTGAACATAGTGATCAATTATGTTAAAACCACCAATTCCATCCTGGAGCTTCAAACAATGTAGTTCTCGACGTTCCCGCTATGCGGGGATGTTATTTCCGTTTCCGCAAGCATTGCCCAGAAGATCCTTCTTGGTTTCAATTCCCAGCGGAGCGCTAGGTATGTGAAGGGTTTTGCCTTGACACTGTACCGGCGCTCGTCTTATGGTTACTTTACTTCCAAGGTATTCCTGGCGTCAATTCCCTGCGGGTGCTAGGTATGTGAAGGGTTTTGCCTTAACACTGTACCCGCACCCGTCTTATAGTTACTTGGTTGCCGAGGTATTCTTGGCTTCAATTCCCTGCGGGTGCTAGGTATGTGAAGGGTTTTGCATTTACACTGTACCTGCATCCGTCTTACGGTTACTTGGTTGCCAAGTTATTCTTGGCTTCAATTCCCTGCGGGTGCTAGGTATGTGAAGGGTTTTGCCTTAACACTGTACCCGCGTCCGTCTTACGGTTACTTGGTTGCCAAGTTATTCTTGGCTTCAATTCCCTGCGGGTGCTAGGTATGTGAAGGGTTTTGCCTTAACACTGTACCCGCATCCGTCTTACGGTTACTTGGTTGCCAAGGTAAGGGGTATTTTCCCGCTTACTTTTGAATCTTTTTGAATTTTGAAATTCGAAGAGTTGGTGAAAGGATAAGAACAGTCCAAACGTCTGAAACGTCGTGCGACGGTTTCTTCTGACTGTGTCAGGACGTGCAGGAAGTTATGGTGACGTGACAGTACATGGTCATTCCAGACGCTTTTTTCAGGCGCGTGGGCGCGATTTTTCGGGCGCGTGGCCGCGAAATTAATGGTACGCGTCCTTTCAACAGCTGTTGCCAGCTTGCTTTTCGCCACGTGTCATAGTTTCATTGCACCTTTGATTTCTCTCTCTTCCGCATTAAATTCATCGCATTAATTGCGATTAGTATATAAAGGGGGAGAGGGTTCTTTGTAATCCACACTTTCACTCTTCATCTTCAAAACGATTTCCGGCGAATACTCATCTTTTCAGTCGAGCATTCCCTTGAAATAGTTTTCTTCTTTCATCTGCAAGATGTCTTCACATGATCTCGAGTCTACAGCCGATGACAAGAGTACTGCTGGCGAGTGCCAGTGTGCTCTGCCTGTCGATCTGTATCAGTACGTCGTCAGGAAGTTCATGCTCGAGTCTCTCGAGCCTGATTTTCCTGAACCCCATCAGACGGTGTACGATGCCCCCAGAGGCAAGATCGGGGTATATGCTGCATTCTTTGTTTATGGGAATCTTAGGTTCCCATTGACAAAGTTTGTTTACCGTGTCCTTGAGAGGCACGGTGTGCACCTGACTGAGGTGCACCCGATGGCAATTGCCAAGGTTCGCCACTTCGAGTGGGTGTGCCGGATTCTTAGCATTGAGCCCTATGTTGACCGCCTGATGACCTTCTACTCTTGGAGGTGCATCCAGGGGTGGTATACGTTGATAACCCGGATTAAGGGTTTGAAGATCTGCGCAACCGAGCGCAGTCTTCGCTCGTGGAAGCGGGAGTTCTTCTACATCTCCGCTCGCGCCATCCCCCTTGCCATGAAATTCAAGAATGGGCAAGCACTTCCCAGCCTTCACGCCTCCAACTACCAGGAGGCGGAATGGTTTGCGAAGATATCCCGAGTCCAATCTCCGGTTTACCGGTTTGCGGAGTCCGGGATGGTGATTCTGGGGATGAGCCGGGTGTGGAAGGCTGCGGATGCGCAAAAGATCCCAATCGTCATCGAATACGGTTCGAACTCTGTTCCTTACGGTATGCTTTGTTTCTTTTTGTTGATTTAGAATCTCTTCTAACTTTTTTCCTGTTTATTTCAGAGGGGAACGACTTGCAGTCGCTCATGTACCCGCGGGAGGCTAACGGTCCCGCTCGGATGGGTACTCGCGCTCTAGACGAGAACGAGTTGCCCATCCTAGAACAAACGGCGGATCGGTTCGTGGAGGTCTACCCGTTAGGCCACGAGATCCTTAGCGCCAGGCGGCCAGGTAAGGCGCTATTCGACCCTCGACCCCTCAATGTTGAAACCTCTGCTGGAATTCCTCTAATCGTATGTTCTGATGAGGAATCCGCAGATGGTCCTCCGTTGGTGCGGAAGAAGAAGGCTGCCGGCGGGAAGGGGAAGGAGAAGGTGGCCTCCACTGCCGATCCGGTGCCTCGGTCTGACTCGGAGACCGAGAGCGAAGAGGTGGCGGGGAATCCCGGTGGTGATAGACCACCATTCCGGAGGCTGTGACAACTGTCACCGAAGAGCCCAGGATGACAATGGTGAGCGGCGTGAAGAGGCCGGCTCCATCGGGTTCATCCCCGCCTGTCCGTACATTTAGGCTCAAGAAAACCCGTAAGTACAAACTTCCTTTATCTTTAACTTCATAGTTTTCCATCATTAATACTTATCTTCTTTACGCAGGCGTGGATGTTAACGCATTCCAGGGTGGAGCGCAGAGGAGTACCTCTCCGCCAATGACGGTAGGCTTGGTCAGCCTACCTGAGGCGACGACCCAGGCGCCTGCGCCTGCTTCCGCTGGTTCAGTTGCTCACTCCTTTGAGCCGACTGTTCCAGCTGTGATGACGTCACCGCCGGCTGTGAGTGCTGTTTTTACCGCATCTTTCACCGAGCCGGCGGTTACTTTTGCTGCGGATTCCGCGGCGGCTTCTACCATGCCTCCGTCATCGGCAACGACGGCCGAACCTTCAGGTATGCATGGGGCTTCTCGCCAATCTCTGCCTCCTTCCCATCTGCCTGACATCTTGGATGGATTTCCGTTGGGTTCAGGTGATGGGTTTGGCGGCTATCGGCCTGTTATTGACCCTACAGGTGCGTAGGGTTCTTTTGGCCCATTTTATATATATTTATCATCTTTTCCTAACTGCTTTATGTTTTTTGCAGTGTCGAATTCCAATTAAGTGTATGTTCCACGATGGAACATTCGCCGAGGAACAACCCTTCGCACCCCTGTGGAGTGCGTGGAATGGGCTCGTCACGCTGCTCCCAGTGGTGCGTTGGGGGAAGCCATGGCTAGCTACCAGGAGGGTAGGCTAACCAATGAGCTTCGGGTTCTCCTGGCCCGGATGCAGCCGCGCGTCGAGCTGCTTTGTCGTGAAAACGACAAGTTAAAAGCAGCTCGTAATAAAGAAGTAGCTCAGGCGCGGGCTGTCCGGGAGGAGAACCAAAGGCTTACCGCAGCTGCTGCGGAAAAGGAGAAGGCCTTCAAGGCCCTCGAGGTTGAAGTTCAGGCCCGGCTCGAGGCCCGTTCCAAGGCTGCCCAAGCTGTTAATGAACAGCTTCGGCTGGCTAAGGAAACTGTAAGGAACGCAACCGAGAGGGCCACCAAGGCTGAAGCTGTTGCTGAGTCTCTACGCGTGGAGAATGAAGAGCTTAAAGCCAAATTAGAGGCTCTCCAGCAGGCTCATGATGCCTTGGCGATGGAAGACGCCAAAAAGCTCCAGGAGATCTTGGACCAGAGGGGGGTGCTTGACCATACTGAGCGGAAGCTAAAGGGCGTCGAAGAGGCTGCGGCTAAAGAAGTGTTGCTTGCCAACCTCAACAAGAATGAAGCCGAACGCGCCCGTAACGAAGCTCAAGCTGCCCTCCAAGAAGCTCTGGTTGCCAAGGAATGGCTTCTTCGAGAAGCGTTGTCTCAGGTATGCTTTTCATTTCTTTACGCTTTTCTTTGTAGATAGAAAAGGTTTTGATACTTGTATATTTTCTTGTAGGTTGTGCATCGGGTCTTTGCTGAGACGTCTTATGACGATGCTATGAGCGCAGCCCTTAACGCTTCTCACGAGGATGGGGAAAAGGTCGGCTTCCTGCTTGGTCTAGGGTTCGTTGAGAAAGGCATCCCGCCTTCCAACTTCCCTTTGTATAATGTTGATACTGAAGCTGTTTACGACCAAGCAGTGAACCAGTACGCCGTCTTCCCGCATCCGGTGGTGGAGAAGGTGAATGAAGTTGCTGCTGCTGATGATGGGCTAGCTATCCTTAAAGCTTTCCTTGAACTGCCACGCTCTACTGACGGTGCTGGTCCAAGTGGAAGTGGCCCTGAAGCCTGATCCTGAAGATCCCTTCCCACTGCTAGGATAGATTTAGCTTGTATAGATTTATTTTCTTGTAGGCGGGTAGTTACCCGGCCATTCTTGTAATGAATCATTGTGAAATATAAATCTTTTTGCGGGTAAGACCGCTTTTTTCATTGGATTCCTTGCTTTGTAAACGTTATATGACTTGCATACTTTAGTTTAAATTAGCAATTTTCCAAGTGTTTAGAATAAGTTAACCTTTGAACGTGGTAGATAATTGGTTGAAGTTTTGCCTCCTCTTTCATGATTGTGCGGGTAGGACCGTCACTTGCACTTAGTAGGATGGCTAAACTTTACCTACATCTGACCTGCGTGGAGGTTTTCCTCATCTTTTTTGAAATTTCTAAGTGTTTAGGATAAGTTAACCTTTGAACGTGGCAGATAATAGGTGTGAAGTTTTGCTTCCTTTCGTGATTGTGCGGGTAGGACCGTCACTTGCACTTAGGGTGGCTAAACTTTACCTATATCTGACCTGCGTGTAGGTTTTCCTCATCCTTTTGAAATTTCTAAGTGTTTAGGATAAGTTAACCTTTGAACGTGGCAAATAATAGGTGTGAAGTTTTGCTTCCTTTCGTGATTGTGCGGGTAGGACCGTCACTTGCACTTAGGGTGGCTAAACTTTACCTATATCTGACCTGCGTGTAGGTTTTCCTCAATCCTTTTGTTAGAAATTCTCTGTTTTGAATAACCGTTCGACGCGCGGTTGTTAATAGGTTAGGGTTCAGTTTCCTCTCATGATTCATGCGGATAGACCGGCACTTTCATTTAGTGGGATGACTGAACTTTTCCCCTTCAACTGACCTGCGTGAAGGTTTGCCGTTTTTTGGGTTTATGCGGGTTTTGCCGCCTTCCCCACGCAACGACTTTCCACGTATTTATGCGGTGAAAACCGGCATATACGTGTTGAATAAATTAACCGTTCGACGCGCGGTTGTTAATGGGTTAGTGTTCAGTTTCCTCTCATGATTCATGCGGATAGACCGGCACTTTCATTTAGTGGGATGACTGAACTTTTCCCCTTCAACTGACCTGCGTGAAGGTTTACAGTTTTTTGGGTTTATGCGGGTTTTGCCGCCTTCCCCATGCAACGACTTTTCACACTTATGTATGCGGTGAAAACCGGCATCAGTGTTGATAGTTCATAAAGTATAAATGTAAAATCATCAGCGTCGATGTTCTAAGGAGAATCATTTCCATTAGAAGTGGCTCTTGGCCTTTTCTTTACAAATTTGGAATTGATCTACATGCAAACTGTGTAATTGAGCTCCCTTCCATGTTGTTGGGATGGGAGTGCCATCGAGCCGATACGCACCTGGTTCGGGATCTCGTTCTTTACCTAGCTTCCGCTTTTTGTTTAATCGGGCGGTAAGGATGAGCTCTGGGTCGTTCGTGCCCTGGATAAAGGCAGCGCGAACAAGATCTTCACTAATGTTACCCAGACTTAGCTTCTTCGAATTGAAGCGAGTGATGAAGTCTAGCAAAGATTCATCTTCCTTTCGAATGCATTTGAGGATTGTCCATTGCTCCTCGGTATACTTTCTTTGCTGGCTGAAGTGTTGGCTAAACTTCTGTTGGAAGTCTGCCCAGTCGTAGATGTGGTTGACCGGTAGACGATCGAACCACGCTCTAGCAGCCCCGACCAGCGTCATTTGGAACATGTAACACCACGTAGGTTCCGTCCAACTACTGACGGTTGCCCCTGCTATGAATCTGTTCAAATGATCATCTGGGTCGGATATACCATCATATGTGCCTATGCTGGACATTTGTTTGGCACTTTTTGGGGCAATTGCTTCTGCAATATCCCTTGCAAATTTGAACGTTCCCGCATTTGCAACGTTTGGTCTGAATGTTTTGGAGAAGTCACGTGGACTTCCACCTGTGTTTTTTGGTTTGAAGGCTTCTCCAAAATGCCTTCTCGGTTGGGAGTCCGTTTCCTTACGCTTCCCTTTTGCCCTATGGCGAGGGTTCGCGTCGGAGTCGGATTCCTCCGAGTCCAAGTATTCTTCGAATTCGTCAGCCTATTGGACGGAACGCAAGCGTTCGTCCAACTCAGCTTGGAATTCCTTTTGACGTGCCTCCGCCCATGCCTTAACTTCATCGAGTGTTTGGCGGGGGAGTCTTGTTCGTTTCTCTAACTGGGTATCGGTGATTCCCAGTGAGCGATTATTTACTGCACTTGCCCCAGCTTGGGTAACTGGGGTAGTGTTCATAAAATTTACTTCACTTGCCCCGGCTTGGGTAACCGGGGTAGTGTTCGTAAAGACTGTGTAGCCGGTATTCCCCCCAGTAGCTGGGGTTGTGGTTACCGGAGTTTCTTTAACCATCTTTCCAGAAGTTTGAAAAAACTGAAGAAAAATGAAGTTCTAGCTTTTATGCACGGATGGTGCCAATGAAGAAACACTAACCGGACCCCCGGGCAGATTACAGATAACCTGGGGGTTAGATAGATGTTTCCCACGAGGGGTTAGACCCGGTAAAGATGGTTCTTCTGATAACCTGCAAAACAGACACCGTGAGCTTGTCACTGAGAAGTGGGGGTTCCTCCTTGTGACCACCCTCCGGCGTGAGAATCAGACTAGATTGCTCTTTAAATATAAATGTATATTAAGAGATTGCTAGAGCAGATATCAGGTATAATATGATGAGATATGTTGTGATAAGATGATCATACCATTTGTGGTATTTATAGCCGAAGGCAATAGTGTTCCTGTTCCACCAACAGTGGCCTACGCACGTGCCCTGCTGGTAGTTGGTGGGTAGGCAGCGGCTGATAGTGACCAGGCCTGCTGTGTACTATTCCTTTTCCACCAACTGCCGGCTATGCACGTGGTATGACAGGAGTTGGTGAGTAGGCAGCGGCTAATAGTGACATACAGTACAGGAGCATGCTGCTCGCCATACTGTTGTCAATAAGCTGTCGTATCTTTAGTCAGATCTTTTGCCCATACCTCGTCAGGTACAGTAACAGAAGATCTTCCTGTATCGTACGGACTGGCTTATTTGGGCGGGAGTATTCCCCCTCCCGCCCTTGTGCGGGATTGTTCCCGGCTTTGCTCATTCCTTCAGGTGACACTGAGTGATTGAGAGCTAAGTGCCTTGTGCGTGTAGCCTTGCTGCGCGGGTGGCCTTCCCTGATGGCTTGTATCCGAAGCTGCGGGAACAGGCGGAGTCCTTCACCATTGGGAGTCATTTCCTGCGGGAACAGCTTGCGTACTGCGCGTAAGGACGTCACGTCTCTGAGCATGGTTGGTCCTGCGGATCCAGTTGGTTTCTGCGCAGACGTCCCTCTTCAAGGTGAGTCTTGCGGGTCCAACTGGGCTCTGCTGGGACCTACCTCTTCACTACCCCCGGTTACCCAAGCCGGGGCAAAGTGAAGTAAATTTTACGAACACTACCCCAGTTACCCAAGCTGGGGCAAGTGCAGTAAATAATCGTTCACTGGGAATCACCGATACCCAGTTAGAGAAACGAACAAGACTCCCCCGCCAAACACTCGATGAAGTTAAGGCATGGGCGGAGGCACGTCAAAAGAAATTCCAAGCTGAGTTGGACGAACGCTTGCGTTCCGTCCAACAGGCTGACGAATTCGAAGAATACTTTGACGATGACTCGGAGGAATCCGACACCGACGCGAACCCTCGCCATAGGGCAAAAGGGAAGCGTAAGGAACGGACTCCCAACCGAGAAGGCATTTTGGAGAAAGCCTTCAAACCAAAGAACACAGGTGGAAGTCCACGTGACTTCTCCAAAACATTCAGACCAAAACGTTGCAAATGCGGGAACGTCCAAATTTGCAAGGGACATTGCGGAAGCAATTGCCCCAAAAAGTACCAAACAAATGTCCAGCATAGGCACATATGATGGTATATCTGACCCAGATGATCATTTGAACAGATTCATAGCGGGGGCAACCGTCAGTAGTTGGACGGAACCTACGTGGTGTTACATGTTCCAAATGACGCTTGTCGGGGCTGCTAGATCGTGGTTCGACCGTCTACCGGTCAACCACATCTACGACTGGGCAGACTTCCAACAGAAGTTTAGCCAACACTTCAGCCAGCAAAGAAAGTATACCGAGGAGCAATGGACAATCCTCAAATGCATTCGAGAGGAAGATGAATCTTTGCTAGACTTCATCACTCGCTTCAACTCGAAGAAGCTAAGTCTGGGTAACATTAGCGAAGATCTTGTTCGCGCTGCTTTTATTCAGGGCGCGAACGACCAGAGCTCATCCGCACCTTAACGGGTAAAGATGGCATGCCATCCACATGGGATGCCATCATGACAGCAGCTAAACGCTTTGCGGAAACGGAGAAGCAACTGGGTAGAGATCTCCCACAGAGCACAAACCTCTACACCCAGAAAAAAAAGAGAAGACAACGTCCTTACAGCCCGATTAAACAAAAAGCGGAAGCTAGGCATTTGGCAGTCAAGGGTAAACTTTGACACCTCATCCGGCTTGCAGCAACGGTTAGGCGGAAGGGATAACGTACAGTCAAACAAGAACTCCAGATGGACGCCGCTCACCAAAAGCGTCACCGAGATATTCGCTACTGAGGAGCTCCCATGGCCAAAGCCTCAAATAATCCGACATCGTCACAATGCTGATCGGAGCAAATACTGTGACTTTCACAGGACAAAAGGCCACAATACCAAAGAATGCATAGACGTAAAGGACATGGTCGACAGCATTTGTCAGAGATGGGACGCTCGCAGCACCTCGTGGCGCAATGAACGCTGAGCAGGCTGATGCGTGTAGAACCCCAGCAGGGGAAAACACGAATAAAATTCCAGCTTCAGCTGGGGAAAACACGAATAAAAATTCCAGCTTCAATGTTCAGCCATCCCATTAAATGAAAGTGCCGGTCTATCCGCATGAATCATGATAGAGGAAACTGAAACATTAACCTATTAACAACCGCGCGTCGAACGGTTAATTTATTCAACACTAATATGCCGGTTTTCACCGCATAATTACGTGGAAAGTCGTTGCGTGGGGAAGGCGGCAAAACCCGCATAAACCCAAAAAAACGGCAAACCTTCACGCAGGTCAGTTGAAGGGGAAAAGTTCAGCCATCCCATTAAATGAAAGTGCCGGTCTATCCGCATGAATCATGAGAGGAAACTGAACACTAACCTATTGACAACCGCAGCGCCGAACGGTTAATTCAAAAACAGAATTTCTAACAAAAGGATGAGGAAAACCTACACGCAGGTCATATATAGGTTAAAGTTTAGCCATCCTACTAAGTGCAAGTGACGGTCCTACCCGCACAATCACGAAAGAGGAAGCAAAACTTCAACCTATTATCTACCACGTTCAAAGGTTAACTTATCCTAAACACTTAGAAATTTCAAAAAAGGATGAGGAAAACCTACACGCAGGTCAGATATAGGTAAAGTTTAGCCATCCTACTAAGTGCAAGTGACGGTCCTACCCGCACAATCACGAAAGAGGAAGCAAAACTTCACACCTATTATCTACCACGTTCAAAGGTTAACTTATCCTCAGAAAAGATGAGGAAAGCCTACACGCAGGTCAGATGTAGGTAAAGTTTAGCCATCCTACTAAGTGCAAGTGACGGTCCTACCCGCACAATCACGAAAGAGGAAGCAAAACTTCAACCTATTATCTACCACGTTCAAAGGTTAACTTATTCTACACTTGGAAAATTGCTAATTTAAACTAAAGTATGCAAGTCATATAACGTTTATAAAGCAAGGAATCCAGAGAAAGTAGCGGTCTTACCTGCACAAAGATTTATATTTCACAAAGATTCATTACAAGAATGGCCGAGTAACTACCCGCCTACAAGAAAATAAATCTATACAAGCTAAATCTATCCTAGCAGTGGGAAGGGATCTTCAGGATCAGGCTTCAGGGCCACTTCCACTTGGACCAGCACCGTCAGTAGAGCGTGGCAGTTCAATGAAAGCTTTAAGGATAGCTAGCCCATCATCAGCAGCAGCAACTTCATTCACCTTCTCCACCACCGGATGCGGGAAGGCGGCGTACTGATTCACTGCTTGGTCGTAAACAGCTTCAGTATCAACATTATACAAAGGGAAGTTGGAAGGCGGGATGCCTTTCTCAACGAACCCTAGACCAAGCAGGAAGCCGACCTTTTCCCCCATCCTCGTGAGAAGCGTTGAGGGCTGCGCTCATAGCATCGTCATAAGACGTCTCAGCAAAGACCCGATGCACAACCTACAAGAAAATATACAAGTATCAAAACCTTTTCTATCTACAAAGAAAAGCGTAAAGAAATGAAAAGCATACCTGAGACAACGCTTTTCGAAGAAGCCATTCCTTGGCAACCAGAGCTTCTTGGAGGGCAGCTTGAGCTTCGTTACGGGCGCGTTCGGCTTCATTCTTGTTGAGGTTGGCAAGCAACACTTCTTTAGCCGCAGCCTCTTCGACGCCCTTTAGCTTCCGCTCAGTATGGTCAAGCACCCCCCCTCTGGTCCAAGATCTCCTGGAGCTTTTTGGCGTCTTCCATCGCCAAGGCATCATGAGCCTGCTGGAGAGCCTCTAATTTGGCTTTAAGCTCTTCATTCTCCACGCGTAGAGGCTCAGCAACAGCTTCAGCCTTGGTGGCCCTCTCGGTTGCGTTCCTTGCAGTTTCCTTAGCCAGCCGAAGCTGTTCATTAACAGCTTGGGCAGCCTTGGAACGGGCCTCGAGCCGGGCCTGAACTTCAACCTCGAGGGCCTTGAAGGCCTTCTCCCTTTTCCCGCAGCAGCTGCGGTAAGCCTTTGGTTCTCCTCCCGGACAGCCCGCGCCTGAGCTACTTCTTTATTACGAGCTGCTTTTAACTTGTCGTTTTCACGACAAAGCAGCTCGACGCGCGGGCTGCATCCGGGCCAGGAGAACCCGAAGCTCATTGGTTAGCCTACCCTCCTGGTAGCTAGACATGGCTTCCCCCCAACGCACCACTGGGAGCAGCGTGACGAGCCCATTCCACGCACTCCACAGGGGTGCGAAGGGTTGTTCCTCGGCGAATGTTCCATCGTGGAACATACACTTCATTGGAATCCGACACTGCAAAAAAACATAAAGCAGTTAGGAAAAGATGATAAATATATATAAAATGGGCCAAAAGAACCCTACGCACCTGTAGGGTCAATAACAGGCCGGTAAACCCGGAGATTGGACTCGGGATATCTTCGTAAACCATTCCGCCTCCTGGTAGTTGGAGGCGTGAAGGCTAGGAAGTGCTTGCCCATTCTTGAATTTCATGGCAAGGGGGATGGCGCGAGCGGAGATGTAGAAGAACTCCCGCTTCCACGAGCGAAGACTGCGCTCGGTTGCGCAGATCTTCAAACCCTTAATCCGGGTTATCAACGTATACCACCCCTGGATGCACCTCCAAGAGTAGAAAGTCATCAGGAGGTCAACATAGGGCTCAATGCCCAGAATCCGGCACACCCACTCGAAGTGGCGAACCTTGGCAATCGCCATCGGGTGCACCTCAGTCAGGTGCACACCGTGCCTCTCAAAGACACGGTAAACAAACTTTGTCAATGGGAACCTAAGATTCCCATAAACAAAGAATGCAGCATATACCCCGATCTTGCCTCTGGGGGCATCATACACCGTCTGATGGGGTTCAGGAAACTCAGGCTCGAGAGACTCGAGCATGAACTTCCTGACGACGTACTGATACAGATCGACAGGCAGAGCACACTGGCACTCGCCAGCAGTACTCTTGTCATCGGCTGTAGACTCGAGATCACGTGAAGACATCTTGCAGATGAAAGAAGAAAACGATTTCAAGGGAATGCTCGACTGAAAAGATGAGTATTCGCCGGAAATCGTTTTGAAGATGAAGAGTGAAAGTGTGGATTACAAAGAACCCTCTCCCCCTTTATATACTAATCGCAATTAATGCGATGAATTTAATGCGGAAGAGAGAGAAATCAAAGGTGCAATGAAACTATGACACGTGGCGAAAAGCAAGCTGGCAACAGCTGTTGAAAGGACGCGTACCATTAATTTCGGGGCCACGCGCCAGAAAAATCGCGCCCACAGCGCCTGAAAAAGCGTCTGGAATGACCATGTACTGTCACGTCACCTTAACTTCCTGCACGTCCTGACACAGTCAGAAGAAACCGTCGCACGACGTTTCAGACGTTTGGACTGTTCTTATCCTTTCACCAACTCTTCGAATTTCAAAATTCAAAAAGATTCAAAAGTAAGCGGGAAAATACCCCTTACCTTGGCAACCAAGTAACCGTAAGACGGATGCGGGTACAGTGTTAAGGCAAAACCCTTCACATACCCAGCATCCGCAGGGAATTGAAGCCAAGAATAACTTGGCAACCAAGTAACCGTAAGACGGACGCGGTACAGTGTTAAGGCAAAACCCTTCACACACCTAGCACCCGCAGGGAATTGAGGCCAAGAATAACCTGGCAACCAAGTAACCGTAAGACGGATGCGGT
>NW_027506637.1:0-2500 GCF_021521415.1 Bidens hawaiensis
AATAGAAAGGCTGTTTCCAAGGGACCCTCGGCTCCAAAAACAAGCAACATAATAGTAGAATAGTAAATAAAGTATAAAATAGACTATTGAAAAAGTGTAATATTTAATAGAATGAGAAAAAAATGATAAGTAGATAAAATAATTATAATAAATAGCAATATTAATAATAAAAATAAACCATACTAGTAACAGAAAACAAATTATACTAAGTTGGTAAGGTATGGCTCTAAACATATTTCTAAACCAAAACTATATCATCTCCCTAAAAGTCCTTAACCTTAATCCTAAGTCTCTAAGGAGTCCTATCATCAACCGTATCTCGGAGATATACAGGTTTATCAAGTCATGTCTAATCGTCTCATCCCAAGTCAATTGGGGTCTACCTCTACCCCTCTTGCCCTCTATTGTAATGTTTTCTGCTGATCTAACATGATCTTTCGTTTGTCTTCTCTTCACGTGTCCAAACCACCTCAACCGCCCCTCCCTTATCTTATATATATTAGCTACCCTTAGTCTTCCCAAAAATCGTCATTTCTTATTCGGTCAGATCTTGTATTCCCACACATCCACCCTCAACATTCTCATCTTTGTTACCTCCAGCTTACGAGGGTGTGCCTTCTTAATGGCCTAACAACCTGTTCCATACAACATCGACGGTCGAATGACAACCCTATAAAATTTCTCCTTTAATTTAGTTGGGAACATCCTGTCGCACAAAACTCTGGAAGCTGCTCTCCATCTACACCAACCTACCTGGAAGCGATGCGTCACGTCACTATCTATGGCCCCATCACTCTGGACAAAGGACCCTAAATACTTGAACTTTGTTGTCTGCGAAACCGCTTAGCCTTCAATGATGATTTGGATCTCCTCATTGCCAAAACTGAACCACACAGTTAGTTCGGTTAAGCCAAAAATGATTAACCGAAAATTGTGGGTCGATTTTGTTTATGGTGTATGCCACCTATTCGAAATAAATAAAAATACTACCATGCTTCTCATATTCAAATGCTCAGCTTTTGCATATGGCTTACTGGTCTAAGACTGTGTGTCATTGAAGCGATCCACTAGATTCATCAAGTAATCAACGAATTTCCTATTTTTTTTATTTAATATTTTTTTAGGTAATGGCCCATCATGTTTCGAGTTTCTAATCAGGTTTTGCAAAAATACCCATTGGGTATACCCGCCCAAATCCCAAATATAACTAATCGATTACAAATAATGATTACCATAAAAATTAAACGTCTCTCATAATTATCATAAACAAGTTTCAACAATTAATATATTTAAAACATTTAGAGTATACCACATATAAATATAGAAAAAGTTATGCCGGATACATCGGGTATATAATCAGGTAAATGGGTTAAGGATATCCGGTAATCAGGTCATAATCAGGTATATTGCAAATCCCAAACCCACGAAAGTCCCAAACCCTAATGGGTCAGATATTACCTGTCCAAATTATGTCGGATTTCGGGTTTTCTCATCGGGTTTGAATTTTATTGCCATCCCTACGAAACCAACAACACATATTTAAATATGTACAAATTTCATATTCAACATTGTATAAACATAGCATTGCTTTCTTTTTACCAAACGAACCAACCTCATCTTTGGCAGGTTCTCAGGGCGGCATCTATTTATTTATGGCAAAGAGCTGCTATGATTTTGGGATGTATAAAATCACAATTTGAGCATTAAAATCGTCATGCACACACATAAACTCAATTTTGATAGATAATTTATAGAATCAATCTCCAAACTGTTGTATAGTTTTAAAAAAAAAGCTTAAATCTTAGTGGCACAAATACTAAATGGCACTAAAAGTGTGTACCAAACGTAGGGCCGTCTCGTGGGTAAGTTAAATGAGGGCATGACTTTAGACCTCCAGGTCCTCCATCTGAAATAGGAGTTATATATTATGAGATTTGAAAGTCGAGTTCTTTTAGAATTATTAACTCATTGATGAGCCACAAGCTAAGAAGAATTGCTTCATATACATTATCAATGCATATCATTCAGATTATATAATTCTTGTATAATCTCTAGCGTTAAAACAAGAAGAAGGAAAAGGATTGCATAGAGGAACTCCCGAACATTTGTCAGATGTGTCGATATCAATGGTGACTCATTATTTCGATGAATCATTTCTTCGGACAGAAGAAGATTATGGAAACACTTACTCGAAATCTCACTTATCAGATTCCATTTTGGAAGACATAATTTTTTCTGAAGAATTCGCCATGATATATCTGATCCATGCATAATATCATGAAAAATGGATACAAATTTTTGGCTGCTACTTAGTATCGGCAATAGGTCTGAAAAAGTATCTAAAAATAAAAACTTTAGATATCTGTACCATGTCGAAGTAAGGAACCATGGCATATATGTTTGGAATAGATTCCATTTTAAGAGAGTTGAATAAGCACTATCTCGTTAAAAAGTTCTATACATCTGCCCTTTCTCAACGCATTTCTTTAGACAAAGACTC
>NW_027506637.1:5000-15999 GCF_021521415.1 Bidens hawaiensis
GGAAAAGGAGGGGAGGGGAGAGAAAATGATGAGTAAAACAAGAGAATTTGTATCTTTTCAAATTGGAAAGATTTGAAGGAAAGAAAATTGAAGAGAAAGAGTAGATGCCAGAAGAAAAAATAAGAATTTCTTTACTTTTTCATAAATAAACTTGGGAACACAGCCTAAAACCTAAAATAGTGGCATAAACGCTAAATGCCATTAATAACATGTGCCATTAAATGACATTTATTGTAGTGATAGTATATATATATAATATATATATATATATATATATATATATATATATATATATATATATATATGGTGGAGTTATATTAAGAAGTGGAGTTTGTCTAAAAAGTGTAAGAAGTAATTTGTGCGTTAGATTTGGTGATTTGATGGTCTAGATGGAAAGTGTATTTTGTAGGCTGTGTGTTTTATTTTAATACTTGTTTTATAACACTCCAGGGGTATAATCGTCCAATGTGTTATATTATATAAGGAAACATTATCAATCTATAATTATCATTTTTTGATCCAAATTTAAAACACAACACCAAGAACATCACACGATATATAACGTTGTGTTTAAATCAAAATTAAAAAAAACACCAGATTTTAATTCAAATTTAAAACACAACACCAATAACTAAAACACACTACAGTTATGAACTAAAACACAATCTCCTCATTTTCAAAGAAAACAACATATCCAATGCATGAACTAAAACACTATGTGTATAAACTAGAGCACTATAGTTATAAAGTTAGCAGTTGCACAATTAGTTACATAATGAACAAAATATATGATGTGCTGAAGAAGAAACAAGTTCACAAGGTCCAGTAATAAAAAAACACTAGCAAATTGTCATGAATTATCTATAATTTATCTATACTATATATAATACATGAGACAAGGAAACTTGATTTTAAGAATTTGATATATTTTAATGCATAATGTAGGGGTGAGCAAGAAACCGAAAAACCGAACCGAAACCGAAAAAACCAAACTGAAAAACCGAACCGAAGCATTAACCGACGGTTTATTTTTTGCTTTTGGAAAAACCGAATTTTCGGTTTCGGTTCGGTTTTCCATTTTAAAAAACCGAAAAAAAACCGAACCGAAATGTGTTTTTACTTAAGTATTAATACAATTATATGTGTTTTTTTAGATGTTAGGATCGGAAACAAAACATCAAAAGGATCTATCGTTGATGGTGATGAGTATTATGAAGAAGGTGAAGATTGGGAGTAAACTTTGAATATGAAGAATGAATATTGAAACTAAACTTTTAGTGTTTTTTGATTATGCATTTTATTGAATTTTAAACTTTAGTACTCTTGTAAGTTTGTAATTGTTTGGTTTCACATAACAAATGGCTATTTTTGTTTTTTTGGATCTAATATGCATTTTCATTTTTTTTTTGGAATTTTTTTGCAATGTCTACACAAAAAAAAAGAAAAAAAAGAAAACCGATTATAACCTAACCGAAACTGAAAAAAACCGAAAAACCGAAAACCGAACGGTTTATGTATTTGAAAAACCGAATTTTCGGTTTCGGTTTCGGTTTCATCTAAAAACCGAACCGAACCGAACCGTGCACAGCCCTAGCATAATGTATATGTATAAGAATAAGTAAACTTGTCATTTAAACACAGTTCAACCAACTTACAAGTTTGCCTCTTCATCTTTAACCATATAATATTTTTTATTTCAATTTCAAACCAACCACCCCCTACGAATTTTTAGAAGACTATAACTTTTTCACACGTTAGTGTTTTTGTACAAAAATTGTACCATAAAAACAAGATTTTTATGCTCTTTAATTTGAGTATAATATTATTATAGGTTTTTCAATTTAAAAAAAATTGATATGTTACCTAAAGGTGTTCAATGCCAGTTTTGATATTTTTAAGTTAAACATACGAGCTCAACCGTTAGTAACGATTTTTTTATTATCGAAAATTAAAATTGAACAATTGAAAATTGAAACTAAACCATTACTAACGGTTTGGTTCTAGTTTGGTTTCACAGTTTAAGCTTCAACAGTAAATTTAGTTTAAGGTAATTATAATCTAATTGCACCATCAATTGTAACTAAACACCAACAAAATATAATACTTAATAGGACATAATTTAAATATTGAAAATGTTTGTCACATAAATGGTAAATTTTAATGGAAGACGCAACAACAATACATATTACAAAAAGTATATTAGAGTTGGGTTAATTTAAAGATGTAATAGTCAAGTTTGATTTTATTAAAAAAAATGACTTTGTTCAAGTTTTATTTTAACTATATATATATATAGGATTGGGATCATGTGAGAACCATTTTAAAATTAATAACTTTGAGAACCATTTTTCACCACAAAAAAAAAACTCTTTTTAAGAAAAATAAAAAAATTATAAAACAAAAAAAAACACGAAAATAAAAAAAAGTAAAAAAACAAAAAAAATTCTTTCATCCCGATTTCATAAAAAATGAAAAAGATATCGGTTTATCAAAATTATACGCATATGTATAATATGTATGTTTTTTAATTTTATACATGTTTCTTCTTTATACAAATATGTACAATTAAGATAAATGATAATATACATATGGTTATATTATGTAAATCGAGATTAAATAAAAATATACATAGGGTTTTTTTTAAGTGAAACCTTGATTAAAAATAAATTTTTTTGTTTTTTTTTTACTTTTTTAAAATTTTCTTTTTTATTTTGTTTTATAATTTTTTAAGGGTTTTTTTGTGACACAAAATGGTTCTTAAAGATCTCAATTTCAAAAAGTTCTCTTAGGAATCTCACCCTATATATATATGTGTGTGTGTGTGTGCGCGCGCGCGCGTGTGTGTTGTGCATATATATATATATATATATATATATATAAGGGATGGATCATGCGAGAAGTGAGAGAAGTGAATCTAAACCATTCCTTACGCAAATCAATGGTTGTAGTTACACGATGGCATTTTTGTAAATAATTTGAAAGTTATATTAGATGTTTTATGTTGCAAAGGGCAGATTCGTCAATAGTGATTAGAATTA
Organism: Bidens hawaiensis; assembly: GCF_021521415.1. Taxonomy (NCBI): domain Eukaryota; kingdom Viridiplantae; phylum Streptophyta; class Magnoliopsida; order Asterales; family Asteraceae; genus Bidens; species Bidens hawaiensis. The sequence goes on from NW_027506637.1 coordinate 8,039, forward strand.
TAAGTAGTAACGTATGTATCCCTGCTTTCACTCCCAAACTGTTGACATAAACTCTCACCTCGAAATTAGTCGCCCCTCCTTCAATTGTTACACAAAATCGACTACTATAAAGTAGATTATTGTGTTTGGTTGGGTATAAGAAGCAATCAATCGTCCTTGATGTTTATCGGTATGGTTAGAGGCGGAATTGGGGTTTTTACACAGATTGAAGGTATGTAGTATAATTTTTGGTGTTTTTTTTAATTTCATGTAACATATAAACTAACTTATGCATACATACGGACTTAATTTAGCTTCAGTTCTTCGTATTGCCCTAAACCTACTAATTAGGTTTAATTATGTTGTTTTTGTTAAATATGGGGTTAATATGGGTGAAATAGAACCTGAAGAGATTGTCGACATTTGGTTCATGTGTAATTGTGTTGTGTAGTGAGTAATAATTGTGGTAGCTGCTTAATTATTGAGAAACATTCTTCTTGTGTAAGGTTAGTAGTTGGTATTTATGTTTGAATGTAGGTATGCAGGTGTAAGTTTAAGTAGTTGGTATGCATGTTCAGTTGCACAGGTATGTAGGTATGTATGTTACTATGAAGGTATGTAGGATAGTATAATATTTAGTGTGTCTAATTTGTAATTGAAAATCATTATAATGTATGTTATGCTGTCATGCTTTAGTACACTTGCAAAGTCTGTACATGCTTTAGTGAGTCGGGTATTTGTTTGAGCATGTACACTGATGAGTCCAGAATGTAGTTGTTATTAAATGTTGTAGATGTTGGTGGTTACACACAATAATTTAATACTTTAATGTTATATCTATTTGTAGGTCAATCTCACAAAATGCGATCTTTCACACTGTCCGGTAGTAAGTTGAATCTTATGTTGACTTTTAGTGTTTATTGAGTACAGTGTACTGTAGCGTGGTGTTCTTGTCAAGCATTATTTGGGATTTTATTGAAGTGTCGGCCAATGAAGATTCAAAACAGAATCAAGTAATCGTGGTATGCCGTTTACTTTCTGATTTTTTTCCAATCAAGTTTAATATAATTAATCCACAACATTAATATAGATGCCTATATTTGGATCTGTCGGTGAGAGTATTCAATCAAAAAATTATGACTTTTTTTATTGGATTGATTTGTAAAGATGTAGCAACATAATGTTCACCACACACATCGAAACTATACTACACATACATATGGATTATATGTAGGATATCATGTTGTAGGTATTTTTAATAAAAAGAAAAGGTTATATACATCTTTATTTTATTGTGTAAGTAGTAATTAATATTTACTATTTATGGCTTAAAGAGAACTTTAACATCTCAGTTGTTCTCATGTTTTATGAGTTTAAATAAGTAAATACATAACCCATGTTTTACCTACATGGCTACATAGGTAGATTGTATAATCAATTCATGACTTTTTTTATATGAAAAACAAAGTTAGGTTTTATAGTGGTGTAAACTCGTGTAGGGTGTGTAGGATGAGCTTTCTTTCATTCACTGTGTAACGTGCGTACGATAAGTTTTTATTTTACTGTGTAGGGTGTGTAGGATATTATTGTTGACAATTGAGATTGAATGTATAGGATGTGTAGGATAGATATGTTTACTTTGTATGATCTGTATATATCAATTGCTGGGTAGGATAAGCATGTTTAATGTGTAGAGTATACTGAATAAATATGTTACCTCAATGGATATAGTATTTTTCTAAATATGTATGGTGTGTATGATAAGTTTTTGTTTTTGGTTTTTTTTATTGTGTAGGTTGTGTACGATAAGTTTTTTTCACTATGTAGGGTGTCTAGGATATTATTGTTAACGATTTAATGTATAGCATTTATAGGTTTACTTTGTATTGTCCGTATATGCCAATTGGTGTATAGGATAAACATGTTTACTGTGTAGGGTGTGTAGGATATATATGTTTGCTTTGTATGGTCCGTATATGTCAATTGGTGTATAGGATAAACATGTTTACTATGTAGGGTATGCTCAATAAATATGTTTAAAAAACAAGATAAACGTATTTTATTAAAATATTACTATACATTTATTTGGTTTTTGATCTATGTTTTTGAAAATGTAGGTGTGCTTGAAAATGACACGCGAAATTCAAACAAATCATGGACTATGATGATGATTTTGTGCAAGAAAATATGGCTGTGGTTTTATTGTTGAAGTTAAAGAAAAGAAAGCTAACAGAATGTCAAAATTTGAGCAATTGAGTTCCAAGTCTGAGCACAATGTATACTGTTATATTATTGTGTGAGTATGTGGTTTAAGTTTATATAAGGTTAAATTAATTCGATGAAAATAATAGCCATTTTTGTATTTAATATGAATATTTTTTTCAATACAATATTCTGGTTGATCTTAGTTGTTATGATGATGTTTAAAACTGTGGATTTCTGGATAGGATCAATGAATCAATTTCAAAATTTTTAATTTGAATTATAAATAATTAAAAGAACATAAATAAATATAAAAAATATTTTGATTTGAAACTCCTAAAACAATTTAATAGTTACCAAAATAAAGCTATTGGAAATTTTACCAATATAACCCTTATATATAATTTAAAGGAAAACCAAAAGAAAATATATGATTGGTTGTAACTACTTCTGGCGCTTCTCGCACTAAGAATACTTCTTAAATGAACCTAATCCTATATATATATATATATATATATATATATATATATATATATATGCTTAGGGGTGGGATCAAGTGAAAACTCATTTTAAAGAGAAAACTTTAAAACTTCTAAAAAATTATTTTTAACTTAAAATTTTTTTTTAAGTTTCTTTTTTTTCCATTATTCTTATATGTTGTTATTGGTTAAAAAAATTGCCGGTAACCTCGTTGGTGTAGTGCACATATGTAATAGTGCGCATTGCATATATGCAAAAGTGTTATTTTGCATAGAATACAACACTATGACACATATTTGATACAACACTATTATATATATACAATATAAGACTAATATGCACATCGAATACACATTAGTACGTATGTGTAATACAACATTAATGCACATGTGCACTACATCGACCTTTATTTTATTATTATTTTTTTGCATTTAGTACAACACTACTACACATATACAATACATAAATATTGAATATATGCAATTAAACACTATTTAACTTAAAAATACACAGTAATACACATGTATAATACAACGGTATTGCACAGTAATACGTATGTGCATTGCAACGGGTTTTTTTTTAAATTTAACAAATAAATGAGATGTTATAACCCATTTAAGGAATATCCGAGTTTGGTGGTACCCATATCCGCAAATTCGGGTCAAACGCATGAGAAGTCTCAAAATCACAAAACAATCTGATGGTTTGAAATGAGGTGAACAACAACAAGAGACTGAGGCAATTTCATATATACTTTTACAAATATTGAAAACATTATATATTCTCACGTAAAACTAAAAATATCATTTATGTCCTTGCAAAGTAGTTTCGATATCATATATATCCAATTCATTAAAAATAATTTAATTAATAACTGTTTTACGCTTATTTTCTAAAACTTTTAAATACACTTATTATGTAAAAGATTATATAGATCCTAAGTGAAAAGCAGGTCCCTTTAAATTAAAAAAAAACGGTCCTTAATTCTAATTTCTAATATGGCTTCTCTTCTCTAAATCTCCTCCTTCCCCACACTTCTTTCCCATCTATCGAAACTCGCTACCACCACAACTCACACTTTTTCACCATTAACCCTAGGGTGGGCAAAGGTGACCCATGGGTTAAATGCGTTGTAATAAAATATATATAATGGGTTAGAATGGGTCAAACTAAAAAAAAGAATTGAAATGAGTCAAAACGGGTTGACATTTCTTGAGTTTTTTTAATAATGGAACGAGAAAAACGGAGAAAACTTTTTAGTTTTTTTTTTTACTTTTAGTTATATTTCGAGTTATGATTTTTTAATTAATTCTTTAAATTTTTTAATGAGGGGTTTTAAAATTGGTAAAAATGGGTTGAGATTTCAGAAACCCCTCATTAAAAAATTCAAAAAAAAAAATAATTAAAAATTATAACTTGAAATATAAATCAAAACATAAAAAGTAAAAAAAAAACTAAATGTTTTCTCCGTTTTTCTCGTTTCATTAAAAAAATAAAAAAAAACTCAAGAAATGTCAACCCGTTTTGACCCATTTTAATCTTTTTCTTTATTTAGTTTGACTCATTCTGACTCATTATATACATTTTATTACAACTCATTCAACCCATGGGCCACATTTGACAGTACCCCTAATTAACCCCTCACCAACTCTAGTTATATAGAGATATAATTTTCCAATTTTGCACAATTGGCGACGACAGGAAAATCGACAATTTTATACGCCGGTGCTGTGGTGCCGCCATCATCGCTAGAACAACCTCGTTGGTCTTGGTCTGCCAATCGTCCAACTATAATCTTTACTTGTCTTCGACAGCTTTCATGGTGCTTGTAGGATACAGAAACAAAGGAAGGTGATGGTGGTGTGCGCGTAAGTGGTGGGGCTAGTTGCCTGATATGCTAGAAAAGGAAACAAGTATTCGACACCGGTCAAAATTGTTGTCATAACCGATGTGTGGTGATGGCGAGGCTAGTTGTTCGTTCTCATTTTTCAATCTGGTCTTCAATGAGGGAGGAGAGAGAGAAGATTTATTTGGGAAAATGACCAAATTGTCCATTTTGACAGCATTATCCCAAAAGTTTTCATAGAAATCAAACTTGTTTTATCATGCCCACTCTAAAACTCACTGGTCCGTCCACTTTTTCTAAACCAGTAACCAAACGCAACGTGTACAAAAGTTTACAAGAATGTTTCCTTACGGTCTCCCGGTTTTTAGACATTCTGGCAGATATGTTCTTGACGACCTCTTTGTTTTTTCAAATCCAGTCGCCCGCCTAGTTTTTTTACAAAATCCAGCCGGCCGCATACACATATAAAGCCAATCGTGTGTGTAGGTGTTGGGAGCTTAAAGAAGCTAATTTGGAGCATTGAGAATGTTGAATAATTGAGTTATAGATGAAAGGAAGCAACCAGGGGATTGAAATGACTCACAAGCATCAAGAACACGTTTGACTATTGGGCAGGCCGTAAGCTATTACCTAGCTATTGTTTACCACCCTGACAGGTCGAAAGGGAAGGCAACACCATGGTCGTAAGCTACTCTAACCCCGGTAAGCTACGACCAGGTCATAGCTTATGGCCATCTAGATGCGCAAATTTGTATGTTCACAAATTTTTAGGCTATTAGGCCCGTTTTCACATTAGGTCATATCTTCTTATTACCTTAGCCGTTGGGAACGATTTTGGAGCTATTCTTGATGTGCTAAAAGTAGTTTAATAATTATTAACTAAAAATAAACACTAAATAATAAACTAAACTCTCTAAAACTCAACTAAACTACTAACCGGCAAGTGAACCGATCGACTCTTGTAATGCTAAGTAAGTCTGGATATCGAACCCACGAGACTCTCTAAATTACGTTTATTAGCTAATTGGACTCAACTACAGACATGACTTATTATTTTATTGTCTGAGGGGGTTTTTCTTTAAAATACTAATTTAAGGCTATAATTAAAAACTAATTAAAAAAAGAAGTAATTTAACCGACAGCAAAAGTTTGATATTTAAAATAAGATGATGATAAGAAAACTACCTAAGCTAGAATTCCCAAAATTTCAATTATGAATTAACCAGGAAAATATTTAGTTATGGACTGAAATCGTAAAATAGACACTTAAAAGAAAATCCGAACAGGACCCGGACCCTTCTCAAGAATACACCTATGGGTTTCTAATAAGATTTAAAGCACGCCAGTATTAAAAATCAAGTTCCCTTACGGTCACCTAATTAATTTTAATTTAGTTCCTTTATAATGAAATCCTACTTTACAGCGCGGAAATCAAAGGCAATTCAATATATTTAATTGATTTAATAGACAATAATAAATAATCAAACCTACGGACTCCTTACGTAGAACTAAATCAAGAAAGATTAAATAATAAAGATCTATCAATAACCTAGCATTTTATGGATTTTAGGTTAGCAGCACATTTAGGTTTATTTGATAATATTATTCCTAAGATCTTATCATAAAATCAATCATAAAATAATCACGAACATAAAGTAATTGACATAATAGCAACCTATCATATGACAAACAATAATCAAGAAAACTATGGAATAAAACTCATCAAACAATCCTAAGCATCCATATGCATCAATTTAATATAATTAAATATTTTACTAAATCATAAAAACCAAAACGATAATAATCCTAAGTCAAATCAAAACATCAAAGTAGGTTCATCATAAGCCTAAGTTGTTCATGCAATTTAGCCTAACATCTTAAGTTTAAACAAAACAAACAAATAAGAAATCATGGCGGTAATAAAAGAAAACGAAAGAAAACAGAAGATAAAACCCGTGTTCTTTGTCTTCAACCAATACGCGCACCACCGGATGATTCTTCAACTCCAAAGTTGCCAAATGATGCAATCCTAAGCGTTGAGAAACTCCAAATTCGTATGGCAACTTCAGGGTATGTTTAAGGGTGAGATTAGGGGTCTTTATATAGGAAATATCAAGTTAAAACCCTAAAATCCGATGGAAGGTTCTGGAACATGGGAGGGGGACCAGGCCCGCGCGGCGGGCCTGGTTTCTCTCCATAGCCCGGCACTCCGGCAAATGAGAGGGGGGACCGGTCTGGTCCGGTTTAATTCTGATGCGGTCCGGTTCAATTCTGATGCTTCGGTTCTCTGTTTTAGCTCATTTTTCGCTTTTTTAACCACTATAAACCTCCTAAACCTACATTATTCAAATATGTTAGTAATATACAAGTTCTAATAAAACCCAAACAAAAACTAATTAAATATTATATAAAATATACAAGGGAATTATATATATTTAGCATTATATCAAATATCCCCACACTTATCTTTTTTCGTCCCTGAAAAAATGTAATTGCAATGGGATCAGAATCGGAGAAATACGGTCTTAAAAACATATTAGGTTATCTTAAAATTTTGAACAACGCAAAAACTGCGATCACTGATATTGTTGTCCACTTAAACCCATGCCTTTGTCTTTACCGGGACAAGTAATTTCCAATTATTTATTATTACTATTTTGATACAATCTAGTGGAACCCACAGTCAAGACCCGTTTTATTTTAGATTTTACCCAGTTGACGTTCGGTTTATTTGTACATATTTTCGTGTGTTAACGTACTCGCTTTAATCGTTTAGTTTAGGAACTTTGGTACTTCATACATGTTTATTGTGTTTTAGGTCACAGGTACTTAACGCACTTAATTTGGACCTGTACGAGCATGGAATGAAGACCCGGGATGTCCAGCACGCTTACCGAGGCAGTTAGACGAAATTGCTGAGAAAAGAGACCATCGTGTAGCGCGATGGGTGTTGAAGGTGGGCCATCGAGCTACGCGATGCCCTGTAAATGACATCGTTGACTTTGGTCCATCGCGCTACGCGATGGTCCCCAGAATCGTGAAAGTTAGGGTTTGTTTCATATTATGCTCTTGACGACCCTAGACGCCATTCTCCACCTTCCGGGCGATTTTTAGAGCAAAAGATCAAGCCCCCATCAACTCCAATCATCTCTAAGTGTCCTACATGGCCTACCAGATCATAACCGAGGCCCGAGAGATGCCGATGCGCGGCTAGTTTCTTCAAGTCATACCCATGATGTAGAGTATTGTATATTTCAGTTTTTCTCATGTATTTAGAACGGATTGATTGTAATGATCTTTGAATAATCTATGAGTATTGATGTCTAGTATTATTGTGCGCTCAATCGGTTTAGGTTTATTTCGATCAGAACGATTATTGTGCCAGTTACTATGATAATTGCTTATAGGATTGTTTTGACTAGTTGAATGTGATGAAGCATACGCTTTCCCTTAG
>NW_027506638.1:0-62201 GCF_021521415.1 Bidens hawaiensis
GCAGTTGGTCAAACAGATCGTCAATCCTAGGCAAGGGGTATCTATTCTTTACCGTAAGCTTATTCAACTCACGATAGTCTATGCACATTCTCATACTTCCATCCTTTTTCTTCACAAACAAAACCGGTGCGCCCCATGGAGAAACACTCGGTCTGATAAAACCCTTGTCGAGGAGTTCTTGCAGTTGGGACAATAATTCCTTCATCTCGGACGGTGCTAGACGGTAAGGCGCTTTCGCGACGGGCTGGGCTCCTGGTATTAAATCTATCTGAAATTCTATTTCTCGCTCCGGTGGCAGCCCTGGAAGATCCTCAGGGAATACTTCTGGGTAGTCGCGCACAATAGGAACATCCTTCATTTCTTTCGTCTCGGCCGTAGCGTTGACAACATACGCCAGGTAGGCACCGCACCCTCGCCTTAACAAACCCTCGGCTTTTATCATCGAAATGACATTAAGTCCATAACTCTCCTTATCACCATAAACCGTCACCGCACTACCATCCAATGACTTTAACCTTATCATCTTACTTTTACATACTATCTGAGCCTCAAACTCCGACAACCAATCCATACCCAAGACTACATCGAACCCTCCTAAGGCCATAACATACAAAGTAACAGGGAACTCATGTCCCTCTAACTCTATCTTACAATTCTTCACCATTTTTGTTATTTTCACCGAAGTGTCACTTGCGGTTTCTACTACAAAAGTTTCAGACACTCGGCAGCCTTTCATTTTAGCTAGTTTACTAAACGTCGTAGCTACAAAACTTCTATTCGCACCAGAATCAAATAATACAGAAGCGGAAACATCGTTCACTAGAAACGTACCTGTGACGACATCCGGAATCTGCCTGGCTTGTTCCTGGGTCAGCATGTAGGCTCTAGTTCTGGGCCTAGCTTGATCGGCATCCTTCTTTCCACTACCTCCAGCTACACCTTCAGTGCACTCCCTTGACATATGGCCTGTCTTGCCACATTTGTAACATGCTGGCTTCGCACTGCACTCATTGGCATAATGCCCTACCTTCCCACACTTATAACAGGCATTCGACCCCATTCTGCATTCTCCACCATGAGCCTTTCCACATTTGAGACAAACATTAGAACTTTTACCCCACTTGCACTCACCACCATGCCTCTTTCCGCAGGTCTTACACGATCTCTTCTCCCACACTTTCTGTTTCTTATCCCTGGAGTTCCATAACTGAGTACCGGGTCGTTTAGCAGGAGTGACCCCTTTCTTCTCTTTCTCTTCGTCCCTTTCCACCCCATCATCCGCGGCCACGTCAGCATAGACCATTTCCGCAAGTCCAACAGCCGAATCAAAAGTAGCAGGTTGAACCGCCCTGACTAACATGCGGACCTTTTGTGGCAACCCCCTCACATAACACTTGATTCTCTTGACTTCAGTGTCAACCATGTCAGGCACCAACCTAGATAGTCGGTTGAACTCCGTGGTATACTCACGATGCGTCATCATACCGGCTTTTAAATTCTGGAACTTCATCTCCGTTCTTTCAACCTCGGCATCTGCACAGAACTTCTTCATTACCAACTCTTTCAAATCTTCCCACTTCATCCCTTTGATCTCTTCACGGGTCTTCCTCTGCTCCACACTCTCCCACCAATACATAGCCTCATCTACGAATGACTGAGTAGCATAGCCCACAGCTTGGTCGGGACGGCATTCGCTAATGCGGATAACCTTGTCCATAGCGGTTAACCACTGGAGAGTAGCGATTGCGTCTCCTAAACCAGTCAGCTTAGGCGGGTCACAACCTTTGAAGGACTTATAGCTGCACCCACCTTGTCCTCCTCTCCTATCATCGACTTTCACAGACTTATCCCCACTCGAGGCCCCTCTTTCACCTTCCCCATCCTTTCTACCATCACCACCCGCCCCTTCAGCAGTTCGTTCACGGCTTCCAGCAGATCCTTCGGGATTCAGGTTCTTCACAGCAGCAACTACAGCCTGAACAATGGCTGCTTGAACTGCAGGACTAAGTTGAACTTCCTCGTTGTTGTTCTGGTCTCCTCCAGCTGCGCTTCCTTCATCTTCGGTGTGGGAAGCTTCTTCTACCGAGGGTTGCCGGACAAGACGAGGCCTGCCACGACGTCCAGTGCGACCCCCAGCTTCAACAAATTCTCCAGCTCCAGCCATCAGTATCCTATATGAGAAAACACAAACATCATCACTCAAGGAACTATCTAGTACAAGGATAGTAAGGCTAACAGGTAATAACAGTGGCCAGTTGTGATTAGCTGATCACGTTACTTTCCGTGTCATATACACTTCCCTTTATGAGTCTATTTGTGCTGGTTCTACTTAAGCAGTTTGTCAATTTAAACAGTCAATTATTCCTATCCCTATCGTTCACATATCCTTTCTTTCTTATTAACATACATCATTTAATCATGCACTTTACCTTTACTGATCTTGCTTGAGCGACACATGGCATTCTTGAACTGGCATCTTCTTTCCTTTCTTACTTAAATCCCATTCTCTGTTCGAGTCTAAGCATGTAGGATGCTTAAATCTCTCGAACTTTGCTCTGATACCAACTTGTAAGGCCCCGTTACCGGTAACCCTACTTTCGTGTTGGATTTACTCATAAACACAGTTCTAAATATCAGAGTTAATTAAAAACTTTACGCGGAATATAAAACTTTCATAAAACATTACATATCAATTCATAATCATGTCTTTAAACATTCCTCTTGTCTTTCAAAATCAAAACGTAACTTATAAAACATATCGGATCTTCAGATGCCAGGCTTTAGTCTTCTGCCATGTGTCCTCCACTCAAGCCAGCTGTCTCATCCTACTCACCTGCGTGCATACTAAAAGTCAGCTACGCTGAGTGAGTTCTAGTTAATCATACACTACCATACAATACCTTGTTACATACATACGTACTTAACCTCATAACTTTCTTTCATACACACATAAGTACTCATACCTTCATTCTTACTTACATACTTTCTTTCTTACTTACATACTTTCTTTCTTACTTACATACTTTCTTTACATTCATAATCATACGTTTTAAAGAGCCTTTCGCCCTATAACCTCACAGATATTATAAGGGTCTGGTCCCTAACATCACAGATATTATAAGGGTCTGGTCCCTAACATCACAGATATTATAAGGGTCTGGTCCCTATCATCACAGATATTATGAGGGTCTGGTCCCTAACATCACAGATATTATTAGGGTCTGGTCCCTAACATCACAGATATTATTAGGGTCTGGTCCCATGTTTTCGAATATTAGTAGGGTTCGATTCCCTCTTCGTTACCATACAACCATACATCATACCTCGAGTATTATTAGGGCTCGGTACCCCTTTCGTAACCATACAACCATACAACCGTCATTTCCTTCTTTTATTAACTTTCTTACGTTCATACACATAAACATACATATCATACTTGCCATATTTATAACGTTACAACCTGACAGTACGTGCAATATCCGAAGATCGTTCACGAACCATCAAGCAATCATTCATACATATCACATATATCACCTATGGCATACACTTATCACTTTGGATAAATGTATTAACAACACATCAAGTATGCACACAGCCCCGAAAACATAACAAGGAATGGGGCTAGAAACTCACCTGGATCCTGTTACGCTCGCCGTTGATCGTAATTCCTTTCTTTAACTGGGCTCGGCTAACTGTATAATATTTACACATATCAATTAACTACTGCTACTCGTTTGTATTTCTATCTATATATGACCCACAACGAACGGGGGTCCGGGGGCAGCGCCCCTGGCAGCGGGGTTCTAGGGGCGGCAGCCCCTAGCGGGGTCCAAGGGGCAGAGCCCCTGGCTGGGGTTAAGCTGCCAGGTCAGCTTGGAAAAATTTTATTTTTGATAACTGCCTTAACACATTTTCCATTAGGTTTTTAATTTATTTTATAGACGAACTTCGCTTCAGGCGAAGTTAAACCTTAGGCGAACTTGGAAACAGCTTGGTTCTGGCTTGATTCGATCGAATAGGAACACGTTCGATCGAATAGGAACACGTTCGATCGAATACAACACGTTCGATCGAATAGGAACACGTTCGATCAAACAGGAACACGTTCGATCGAATAGGAACACGTTCGATCGAATACAACACTCATTCGATCGAATACAAAACTCATTCGATCGAATGAGTTGGAGACCATTCGGTTGCTTCCCTATTCGGTCGACTGGACTTGTTCGATCTACGCATTCGATCGAATGGACTGATTCGATCGACTGGTTCGATCGAATGAGTCTGATTCGACTCCTTCAAGCTGGGCGACGGAGAAACCCACGGGTTTTCCAGATTTCCAGATTTTTGACCCAAAATCGAAGTTTTTGACATGGAAATGCTCGGGATTGAAAGGGCTATCGATTCCTAGTACTTTTAAACACAAAAGCTTGCATTTTGACACCAAAACAAGGCGGTTTTTGACCCGAAAACTCAAGTTACGAAAATGGGAGTTTTTGCTCGATTTGAGGTCGAAAATGGTTATGAAAACGGATGATTTTCGAGAGGGACTTACCAAAAACGATTAGGAACAAGATTGTGGACTCGGATTTGTGATTTGAGAACTTTCTCTCTCTAGCTTCTCTCTCTAGAAATGAGAGTGTTTGGGTGGGTGTAAGTGAAGGAAGATGGTGAAAAATGGTGGAAGTGTCAAGAACTTTCGTTTATATACTACGGGTTTGGTTAGGCTCGGGTTGGCTTCCTACGGGTCGAGACAGGCCGAGTTCATAAAATAACTAAGCCCAAGACCCGTTCCTTACTCGACATTAAATAACTAAAACGTGAAATTACTAAACATAACTTTCTTTTATTTATCAATATAAAAATTTTAGGATGTTACAATATCACCTTCGTTTTGGCTTTAGTTTTCATAATCGGAGCATCCCGCACTTGTTTCTAGTCATCTCTCACCTTCCTCTTGGTTGTTTCTGCGTTTTTAAGGTATAAATATGAAACCCTAATTTTGTAAATCATGTGTTAAGTGTTCTTATTCTTTATATGGATTAGATGATGATTGATTATGCTTCGGTTATTGATTTAGATGATCATGTGTGATTTCGAACGGTGAAAGATTGTTAGATCATTGATTGTTCGTAAACCCTAGAGTGTTTACTACTGATTTTTATGGATAATTATGTTTATTGCATGTTGGGAGATATGTCGTATGCTTAGGATGCATGCTAGACGATTGTGTGTGCTTGCTGAGTTTTGACAGCAGTGATAGTTTAACTTGAACGAGGTGTAACTTGTTAAATATAAAACCAAACTAGAATATTTATGAGTCTAAAAGGTACTCTGAGTCTAGTTTTCAGAAAACCCAACCACGCCTGATTTAGAGGTGTTTTGGTTGCTCAAACGATTTAAATGTGATCAAAGGTTAAAACTGGTAGAACTCGAGGAAGAACCTGAGGAGGAACCCGAAGAGGAACCGGAGGAAGAACCGGCTAAGCCAGAGGCACACTTAGAGGTGTCCTCAGACGATGACATCTAAGGATGATAACACCTAGATGGAGGGGTTGTCTCCATCCAAACTATTATTTTCTATGATTTTAAGGATTGGTTTTAAATATTTTGTAGCGAATACAATGGTTTTAATCATGAATTATTATTTGGATTATTATATGGTTGTGAGGAAATGGCTGGAAGAAACGCTGGACACGGTCGCGGTAACATCAACCTAACCGCGGCAGAACTCCAAACCCTATTGAATGACCATGCGGCGGCGGCTCTAGCCGCACATGTTCAGAATCAAGCCGGAGGTCCAGCTGGAACGTGTACTTTCAAGAACTACCTGGATTGCAAGCCCAATTCGTTTAAGGGCACTGAGGGAGCCATAGGTTTCCTACGTTGGGCTGAGAAGGCCGAATCAGCTTTCGAAATATGTAACTGTCCACCCGCCAGTATGGTCAAATTTGCTACTGGAACACTGGAAGATTCTGCTCTCACTTGGTGGAACTCCAATGTGCAAATTCTTGGATTGGAGTTGGCGAATGCTATGAGCTGGGAAGAGTTCAAGAATATGATGCGGGAAGAGTATTGTCCTAGAGAGGAAATCGCGAAGTTGGAATCTGAGTTTTGGTCGTTGAAAATGGTGGGTTCTGAGATTGAAGCCTACACCACCCGTTTCCACGAACTAGCAGTAATGTGTCCACGGATGGTAGACCCGCCAAGTAAGAGGATCGGGATGTATATCGATGGGTTGGTACCACAAATTCAGGGTATGGTGACGTCTTTCAAACTGGCTACAATTCAACAAGCGATCCGGTTAGCTCACAAACTGACGGATCAGGCAGTGTCCCAAGGTGCGTTACCACATAGAGGTTCAACCTCTAAAGCCCATGACAACTTGAGCACTGACAACAACAACAACAACAACCCGAGCAATGGAAAGAGGAAATTCGACAACACCAGGTCCTCATCCTCGAACCTCCCACAGCAACAACACTACCGTAAGCCCGAACTCGCTCGGAACTTCAATAATCAGGGTTCCAAAAATAACAACAACGGTGGCGGACAGGGTTCGAACGGCTATGCTGGGAAACACCCGAAATGCAACAAATGCATCTATCACCATGCTGGCCATGCGACCGTATCAAATGCCTGAGATGCGGAAAATGGGTCATCGGGCCAAGGAATGTAGGGGAGACCTAGCGGCAAAGGGTGCTCATAAACAACCTATGGCGACTAAAGGGTGTTTCGAGTGTGGTCAAGAGGGTCATTTCAAGAAGGATTTCCCCAAACTAAAACAGAATGAGAACAATGGAGGCAGCAGCAGTAGCAGAAGCAGTGGTAAAGATAGAGATTTCGTCATTGGGTAGGGCCAGGCCCGCAACGACCCGCATGTGGTGACCGGTAAGTTTCCTGTGAACGACTATTTTGCTTCTGTTTTGTTTGACAATAGAGCTGATAGGAGTTTCGTATCGAAAGCCTTTAGTAAACTCTTAGACTTAACTCCAACCCCGTTAGATGCTAAGTTTCCTATTGAATTAGCTAACGGTAAGTCTATAGAAACAACTCATGTACTTGCGGGATGTAAGTTGAAACTGTCGGGTCATACTTTTGATATCGACCTCATACCTTTTACACTTGGTAGTTTCGATGTCGTTGTCGGCATGGACTGGCTATCCGAGAACCGAGCGGAGATTATATGTCACGACAAGATAGTCCACATCACTACCCCTTCCTGCGAAAACATTTCGATCCAGGGCGAGAAGAGCGGAATGACCACCAGCGTCATCACCCTCATGAAGGCGCAGAAATATCTACAAAAGGGTCATCCGTCAATTTTAGCCCATATTGTCGAGAAATCCGCGGAGGAGAAGCGAATCGAAGACATACCGATTGTGCGAGATTTTCCGGAAGTCTTCCCGGAGGATTTTCCTGGACTCCCACCTATTCGGAAAGTCGAATTCCAAATCGAATTGACCCCCGGTGCAGCACCCATAGCACGAGCCCCGTATCGGCTCGCACCGGCAGAGCTTCAGGAGTTGTCCACTCAATTGCAAGATTTGTTGAATAAGGGTTTTATCCGACCTAGCTCATCACCATGGGGAGCCCCTGTCTTATTTGTCCGAAAGAAGGACGGGACTTTCCGCATGTGCATTGACTACCGAGAGCTGAACAAGGTGACAATCAAGAACCGTTATACCTTACCCCGAATTGATGATCTGTTCGTCCAGCTGCAAGGATCGAGTTACTACTCGAAGATCGATCTGAGATCTGGTTACCATCAATTAAGAGTGCGCAAAGAATATATTTCAAAAACGGCTTTCAGAACTCGGTATGGTCACTACGAGATTTCGGTTATGCCTTTTGGCCTAACCAACGCACCAGCCGTATTTATGGATCTCATGAATCGAGTATGCAAGGCGTACCTCGACATGTTTGTGATTTTTTTTATTGATGATATCCTCGTTTACTCCAAGGACAAGACCGACCACGAAGAACACTTGAGGTTAATCCTGGAATTGCCGAAAAAGGAACAACTATACGCTAAACTCTCGAAATGCGAATTTTGGCTTCGCGAGGTTCACTTCTTAGGACATGTGATCAATGAGAATGGAATCCATGTCGATCCCGGCAAGGTAGAGGCCATCAAAAACTGGGAAGCACCTAAGACTCCAACTGAGGTGCGACAATTCCTAGGACTGGCCGGCTACTACCGGTGTTTTATCGAGGGATTTTCAAAGATTGCTCAACCCCTCAACGCTTTGACTCACAAGGGTACTAAGTACAATTGGGGTGACGCTCAAGAATCCGCTTTCCAACTGTTGAAAACCAAACTCTGTAGCGCCCCTATTCTAGCCCTTCTCGAGGGAACAGAAAATTTGAGGTACATTGTGACGCATCGATACAAGGCCTCGGTTGCGTGCTAATGCAACTCGAAAAGGTATAGCCTATGCCTCTCGACAACTACGAATTCACGAGAAGAATTACACGACCCATGACTTGGAACTCGGAGTTGTGGTGTTTTCTTTTAAGATATGGAGGCATTACTTGTACGGTACCAAGTTTACCATTTACACCGACCACAAGAGTCTCCAACATATCTACGATCAGAAGGAGCTGAACATGCGACAGCGTCGTTGGGTCGAGCTGCTTAAGGATTATGATTGTGCTATCAAGTACCACCCTGGCAAGGCCAATGTAGTGGCCGATGCTCTAAGCAGAAAAGAAACCGATAAACCTAGGCGAGTGCGAGCATTACAACTCACGATTCACGCCAACTTACCCGATCAGATTCGCGATGCGCAACTCGAAGCCTTGAAAGATGATAATCTCCCATCAGAACTCATGCGAGGTATGAACAAGCAACTTGAAACCAAATCGGACGGGGTCCGATATTTCGAAAACCGTATTTGGGTCCCTCGATACGGAGAGTTGAGAACTCTAGTGATGGACGAAGCACAAAAGTCCCGATATTCCATCACCCTGGCTCGGATAAAATGTACCATGACCTGAAAGCACTTTACTGGTGGCCAAACATGAAAGCCGACATTGCCACCTACGTGAGCAAATGCTTGACTTGTGCAAGAGTCAAAATAGAATATCAGAAACCATCTGGTCTGCTACAGCAACCGGAACTTCCAACGTGGAAATGGGAACACATTTCCATGGATTTTATCACGGGATTACCCAAAACACCGACGGGATGCGATACCATCTGGGTGATCGTTGACAGGTTGACTAAGTCCGCACACTTCTTAGCAATCAAGGAAACGGACAAAATGGAAAGACTGACTCGCGTCTACATGAAAGAAGTAGTGTCTAGACACGGAGTGCCTGTCTCAATCATATCTGATTGAGATTCCCGTTTCACTTCGCACTTTTGGAAGTCACTACAGAGTGCACTAGGCACCCGCCTTGATATGAGCACAGCATACCATCCACAGACTGACGGGCAAAGTGAGCGCATCATTCAGACCTTGGAGGACATGTTGCGTGCATGCGTGTTGGATTTCGGAAAATGTTGGGAACCTCACTTGCCTCTGGTAGAGTTTTCGTATAATAACAGCTACCACGCAAGCATTAAAGCAGCGCCGTTTGAAGCGTTGTACGGACGGAAGTGTCGATCACCTCTTTGCTGGGCAGAAGTGGGTGATAGCCAAATCACTGGTCCGGAATTAGTACTTGAAACTTCTGAAAAGATTGTTCAAATCCGCAACCGTATGGCGGCGGCACGAGATCGCCAAAAGAGTTACGCCGACAAGCGCCGAAAGCCTCTTGAATTTCATGTAAACGACCAAGTATTACTCAAAGTCTCACCTTGGAAAGGTGTGGTCCGTTTCGGAAAGCGAAAAGAAACTCAATCCACGATACGTTGGCCCTTACTGGATAACTGAGCGCATTGGTCCGGTAGCGTACCGACTGGATCTACCAACGGAACTCAGCGGCGTACAAAATGTATTCCATGTATCCAATTTGAAGAAATGCCTTTCCGATGAAACCCAAGCAGTCCCTTTGGACGAGTTGCAAGTTGATGAACAGCTACGCTTCATTGAAGAACCAGTCGAAGTTTTGGATTGGGAAACCAAAACACTCAAGCACAGCAAAATTCCAATCGTTAAGGTTCGTTGGAACTCGAGACGTGGACCGAAGTTCACGTGGGAACGCGAGGACCAAATGATGAAAAAGTATCCTCATCTTTTTGAAGGGTTGACCAAACACTGAAAACCGCGAAAGCCGTCAAACCGTCATAAATCACCAGAGGTATGAATTAAATTTCGGGACGAAATTTCTTTCTACTAGGAGATGATATGACAAACTGAAAAAAAAATTTCTTGCTTTTTCAGACACCCATCACGACTTGACCCAAATTTTCGGGACGGAAATTCTTTCAACATGGGAATGATGTGACACTCGTCAATTTCAGGTTAACTCGGTTAATCCAAACTCCGTCAATTCAAACTTAAGATCACTTGATCTATAACGCACATCTCATTACATTTAAACTAAGGTTTTAAATGACGCTTGACAATCACTACATATGTAGTCTTTCGGGATTACACCGAAACTCAAACGAGTTGACGCTAACCATTGGTGAATAAACGTAAAACATCCAAACAATAATTATTTGATAATTATATGTTAGGCTTATGTGCTATTTGATAATATTGTATAGAACACTAACTCAAGATGCAAACAAGTTACTTTATGCTAGAAAAGAAATAATTAGAAGTTGAGGGGCCTTGGTGTAACATATTATTATTAATAATAACAAAACCCTAACTCCCTCCCTCTCCCTCCTCAAACCCGATCGGACCCCCCCTCTCTTGCGACGGCAGCCACCACCAACACCATATCACCTTCGTTTTGGCCTTAGTTTTCATAATCGGAGCATTCCGCACTTGTTTCTAGTCATCTCTCACCTTCCTCTTGGTTGTTTCTGCGTTTTTAAGGTGTAAATATGAAACCCTAATTTTGTAAATCATGTTTTAAGTTTTCTTATGCTTTATATGGATTAGATGATGATTGATTATGCTTCAGTTATTGATTTAGATGATCATGTGTGATTTTGAACGGTGAAAGATTGTTAGATCATTGATTTTTCGTAAACCCTAGAGGGTTTACTACTGATTTTTATGGATAATTATGTTTATTGCATGTTGGGAGATATGTCGTAAGCTTAGGATGCATGCTAGATGATTGTGTGTCCTTGCTGAGTTTTGACAGCAGTGATAGTTAAACTTGAACGAGGTGTAACTTTTCTAGACATAACTTACAATCTGACTCAATCCACGATACGTTGCCCCTTACCGG
This sequence comes from Bidens hawaiensis, assembly GCF_021521415.1. Lineage (NCBI taxonomy): Eukaryota > Viridiplantae > Streptophyta > Magnoliopsida > Asterales > Asteraceae > Bidens > Bidens hawaiensis. Next base: position 11,299 of record NW_027506638.1, read on the forward strand.
ATAACTGAGCGCATTGGTCTGGTAGCGTACCGACTGGATCTACCAACGGAACTCAGTGGCGTACACAATGTATTCCATGCATCCAATTTGAAGAAATGCCTTTCCGATGAAACCCAAGCAGTCCCTTTGGACGAGTTGCAAGTTGATAAACAGCTACGCTTCATTGAAGAACCAGTCGAAGTTTTGGATTGGGAAACCAAAACACTCAAGCACAGCAAAATTCCAATCGTTAAGGTTCGTTGGAACTCGAGACGTGGACCGGAGTTCACGTGGGAACGCGAGGACCAAATAATGAAAAAGTATCCTCATCTTTTTGAAGGGTTGACCAAACACCGAAAACCGCGAAAGCCGTCAAACCGTCATAAATCATCAGAGGTATGAATTAAATTTCGGGACGAAATTTCTTTCTACTAGGGGATGATATGACAAACTGAAAAAAAAAATTTTCTTGCTTTTTCAGACACCCATCACGACTTGACCCAAATTTTCGGGACGGAAATTCTTTCAACATGGGAATGATGTGACACTCGTCAATTTCAGGTTAACTCCGTTAACCCAAACTCCGTCAATTCAAACTTAAGATCACTTGATCTATAACGCACATCTCATTACATTTAAACTAGGGTTTTAAATGACGCTTGACAATCACTACATATGTAGTCTTTCGGGATTGCACCGAAACTCAAACGAGTTGACGCAAACCATTGATGAATAAACGAAAAACATCCAAACAATAATTATTTGATAATTATGTGTTAGGCTTATGTTCTATTTGATAATATTGTGTAGAACACTAACTCAAGATGCAAACAAGTTACTTTATGCTAGAAAAGAAATAATTAGAAGTTGAGGGGCCTTGGTGTAACATATTATTATTAATAATAACAAAACCCTAACTCCCTCCCTCTCCCTCCTCAAACCCGATCGGACCCCCCCCCCCTCTCTTGCGACGGCAGCCACCACCAACACCATATCACCTTCGTTTTGGCCTTATTTTTAAAATCGGAGCATCCCGCACTTGTTTCTAGTCATCTCTCACCTTCCTCTTGGTTGTTTCTGCGTTTTTAAGGTATAAATATGAAACCCTAATTTTGTAAATCATGTGTTAAGTGTTCTTATGCTTTATATGGATTAGATGATGATTGATTATGCTTCGGTTATTGATTTAGATGATCATGTGTGATTTTGAACGGTGAAAGATTGTTAGATCATTAATTGTTCGTAAACCCTAGAGGGTTTCCTACTGATTTTTATGGATAATTATGTTTATTGCATGTTGGGAGATATGTCATATGCTTAGGATGCATGCTAGACGATTGTGTGTACTTGCTGAGTTTTGACAGCAGTGATAGTTAAACTTGAACGAGGTGTAACTTGTTAAATATAAAACCAAACTAGAATATTTATTAGTCTAAAAGGTACTCTGAGTCTAGTTTTCAGAAAACCCAACCACGCCTGATTTGGAGGTGTTTTGGTTGCTCAAACGATTTAAATGTGATCAAAGGTCAAAACTGGTACCGGACAAATTGTAAGTTATGTTTAGACAACTGTAACTAAATGTTAATGTGGTAATTGGTCGAGGTTGTTAACACTAAAGTGTACTAGGTTGAGTCTAGTTTCTATAAAGTCCAAGTTTGTAATTTTTGGACAGATAAAAGTTAACTTTTATTATTTTACAAAACTGAAGTGCAAGTCTGAATTGTGAGACCTGCTGTTAGGTTGTTTTGTAATTATCATATCTCATGAACTACAAGACCAAATGGGTTGTTTCCACTTCTGGAAGTTAACATGTTGAGTTAAAAACTAACCCAATTGGTCTTGCATTAATTGGAATTACCATTTAACGGGAATAATAAATAAAATTCTGTTGCGCATGATTTTGACTGCTGTGAGTTTCCTGTAATGTTTTAATCGTTGTGAGAAATCTATGTGGAATAAAAATACAATAAAAATAGTTCTGGAACCTAACTCATGTGTGCTTTTGTGATAATTTTTGGTGAATTAATTGATATGTTATGATCTGTTGAATAGAGTAATCTTTCAAGTAGAAATCTGTCTTGACAGAACTAGCTGCTGTACTATATGAAAATACATGAAACGTGCTTGTTGCTAGATAATTGCTATGTTTTTGACTAAATTGCCCTTGTGGGGAATGATTGCTAGTAATGTACGATATTAATACTTGACACGTAAATAGTTGTTCATACATGTAACGTATCACCAATGTGTTTGTTGAGTTACACACAATTCACAAAAGAAACACGTAATGTATCTTATGCATAGGTATTATGTGCCGAGTCTAGAGACTCAATAATAGTTCCAACACTTAGAAAATCTCATTGTTGTTCTAGAACGCTGGTGAGGATTTTCTGTGACGCGCATCACTTGGGTGACTTGTTTTTGAATTCTTCGCAAACAGTGAGTTTCACGTTTCCCCTTTTTCTCTTTTAAACGCTTTTACTTGGGGGAGAATACATACTCCGAAACGCTTTAGGTTTTGTTATTAGATTATATATCACTTGTAAAGGCTAAGTGGCAAACGAAACAACTAAAGTCCTTCATAACATCGAACCGTTTAATATTGGATAATAGCGAGTCACTGTTGAGTAGTACTACTGGGTTTGACAAACCCCACCCAACGCTAAACTCGACTGGAGGTCGAGCGGGTGTAATTTTGGCTAACACATTTTCCATGGTCTGGATAGACATGGTGGCAAGGCAATTGATAAACAGTCAGCTTCGGTGTCGAACACTTAGTAATACTTGTTTTATAGGCTAGCTACCTATAGATATATAATTGATGTAACATTATCTGGTAACGCAAACGCAAAACGTAAACGCAAACGCAAACGCTTTATTTATATAAACTTGTGAACTCACCAACCCCGTGTTGACACTTTTAGTATGTTATTCTCAAGTAGCCGAGGCGAGCGCACGGTATAGGAACATGCATTACACTGAACTCTATCATTATTTGGGTTTTAACTCGTCCTGCGTGACGTAACACTTGGTTTATGATTTTTTCGCTTCTGCACTTATTTACACTTAAATGTTTCGTGGTTTGAAAACTTTACTTATGATGTTTGATTATAACTAATGATTCCGATCCTGTTAGTTCACACCCTGTGACGGTAAAACTCCGTTAGTGGATTTTGAGGGTGTGACACACATGGTTCGTCCCATTGTGTGGTTTAAAAGACATATTTATTTGTAAAATCTTAATACTCGCGGTTAGAAATTTTGGGGTTGACCTTTTAAATAAGTAGGAAAATGGAATAAATAATTGAAACAATTAAAATCTTATAGTATAACCAAAGTGAAAATAACTATTTTGGTTTAAATAAGTAAAGATGATCGAATAAATAAAAACCAGGGTAGGCAATTACGAAACGAGAATTGAAGTTAAATGTCCTCAAAGTGAAAGGATAGGTAAATCATTGAAATCCATGGTTGAAAGTCGGGTCACTAATTTAGTACAAAAATCTGATGAGTGAAATTTTAATAATGAGAACTCTGATAGAAGGAAATGAGAAATCCAATAAAGGAAACGAGAATCCAAAGAATGAAAATGAAAAATCCGATAGGTGTGAATGAGAAACCCAAAAGTGAGTACATGTGGTCGGGTCAACAACGTTACAATTAATAATATTGTACGATGCGTTTCATACGTGACCAAATTTGAGGTTATAAGTAATTGAGAATACGATTGCATAGAATGTAATAACATGAGAATGAGGTGAGTTTCTTGGGGTGACGCATACATGTATCAACATAAATAAAATGACGTTTGATTAACAATCAAAACAATCAATGAAAGGTGTTAAAATGTGAATACGACCACTATTTTGAAACCATTTATATAATCGTCATTATAGTAATGGTTTCTAATAGCATCAAAACTTGCAGACAGCCACACATAGACCGTTGAATAGATTAAATGAAATGATACAGAATAATGCATAGAATCGTGTTTTGCATAAATGCTCAAATATGAATAACATAGTCATGAAAAGCATCGTTTAAAAGATAAACAAAATTTTTTTAGCGAAATTGACATTTCGAAAGTATTACACAAATTGTTATAGAATAACTTGAATTCGATCATAATCAAAACACCAAAATAAAATCTCATGTACATAATATTGTCATTGAAATATCTAATCAAATGAAAAGAAATCGTAAAAATCCATGATACTCGAATAAACGACGAAATATATAAGTCGCTATCAAATGAAAATCTTGTAAGTTAAATTGTTAAAGAAATTTGTATACATAATGTTGTTGTGATGAAGATAATTTATGAAGAAATGATGTTTGTGATAATAAGAGGTAATAATTCGCATAAATTGTTATTAAACAAAATTTTTATGTCACAATATAAAGTATTCATAAATGCGTCCCAAAAAGAGTTTGTAAAGCCAAGGTCATTGAGTTTATGCATAATGATGAAAATTGAAATTTCTGTTATTGAATAAACCTCAAATTCAACATTTAAAATGAAACCTCGTATTTGTAAAGTCTTTATGAGATTTATCACCTTAGGTGACAATATTTAAAATCTTGAAATCATACATATAATCGTTTAATAACCCTTGAAAATGAAATCCCATAATAGAATTTCGTTGTCATGACAATATTTTTTTAAATGATTTATAAAATGTGAGCATAATATGTAAATCATTATTCTAGAAAGAGCCTATAATTTAAAAGTGATTATTTGAACACATGAGGTTGTAAATCATTTTTTTTAGAAAAAATGAAGCTTGCGTGTGTATGGAGGGGTTTTGGGGCTCGAATGGTAAATGGTTTGGAAATTTGGTGAAGAGTGAGTGTGTTTCGGTTGGCTTGCGTAGTTGGGTTTTCTTGAGTTGAATAGATGAGGTTTGTTGAGTTTTGGTCATTTGAGTGGGTTAGGTTTAGCTGATTTGTGTGAGTAGTGGTTGGGTTAATAGGTGAGGTTTGGCTTATTTGAGCTGGAGTTAAGTTGATGGGTTGGATCATTTGATCTTGGCTAGTTTGGATTGAGATTTGGTTTATACATGTATTTTGTAAGGAGTGTTTAGGTTGCTATTTTGATATCAAACTCTATGGTTGGATGGAAACAGTGTTACGATATGGTTTGTGATTTGACATAGCAAGGATCGAATGATCGAGTCACAGTTGGGTAAACTTTGGTTTGTATATGTCCAAGGCATTCGTGAGTGTGTTTGTCGGTGTCTTTGAAGTACTAGGATGGTGAGTTTGATAGGTTTTCGTGGCGTAGGAGTGTCGGTAGTTAGGGCCTTTTGTTGTGTTGATTTTTGTATATCTTGGACTTGCATGGGGTTTGGATTGGTGAGGATTTAACGTTGATGTGTTAGGTTTCGTTCATATTGAGGAAAGATTTGAGTGCTCAAGAAACTTTTGAAGTGGAATGGTGGTTTGTTTTAAGGCGGTAGTTTGAGATGGAATACGAGTGTTTGGGAACTTGTGGTTGCGTTTAGGGAGATTTTTGACTAATAATTGGTATTAAATTGAAAATATCATAATTTATAAATAATGTTTGAAATATCCATGAAAGTTCTGATAATTAATTACCAGTTAATATATATATATACATATTATATAAATAGAATTTTTGAGATCCGAGCATGTGAATCACACAAATTTTGTTTTTTGCTAAAAGTTTTCCTCTAAAATGAGAGTTGTTAAGATACGCCGGGTCGGCTTAGATTGTAAAATAAATTACATGAAAATTTAAAATAAATCAACCCACATAACGTAAGTCGTTCTTGAAATGCTTAAAATTAAGTAGTGGAAGACATCATGGAAAAACTAAGAAAAGTTTGCATTTTAAAGTTTATTGTAAAAATAAAAGTTGATCATCATGAGGAAGTAAAATAAATTTTTATAAAGATCAAATTAAAATTTTGCTTATGAGGAATTTAAAATAGATAAATTGAATGTTAAAATTTGTTATGAGGTTTCAATATTGAATGATAAATGTCGTTTTGGAAATACAAAGTTGCGTAATGAAATTTTTTTTACCAAGTTCGTTACCTAATGTCGTGTAACAAAAATATCATGATAAGTTAAAATGACCGGCATTGTAAATCGAGAAAATCACAAGTAAACGACTTTTGTCTTTAAAGTAAAATTTCTATGAAGTTTTGCATGAGAATTTCAAGAAGATTACAAGCTATAAGTTTGTGACTTTCTTGAAAAATCATGGCAAATCTATCATAAGAATTTTAAAACGTGGAAAATCGTATGATATAAATTTTTATTTGTGAAAATTTATAATGAACCAAAGATTACATAATGAGAGTTACTATGAAAATAAACTCGGGTAACGAAAATTCTACCTTGTATATTTAATAATATAATGTAATTAAAAGGTCGTGAGAAAATTTAAATAATCGATATTGTAAAATGATAGTTCCAAAATGAACAAGATCGTTATAAATATTGAAAAATTGTTTAAATCTTTGAAATTTGTAAATAATGTATTAAGATTTAAAGGCGGAAAAATCGTGCATGAACCACCATGACTTAATATTCCGACATTAAAACCCTTTTACAAAAAAATACCTCGTTGGAGTCTAAACATGTGCACATACCACCGCGTCTTTTTCATTTTTTCGAGTCAAATAATGTTTGTAACAAATAAAATCAATCGGACTACAACGTCATGTCAAAACACTAGTCCACGAACCACCGTGGTTCTATTGTTTTAACACCGAAAATTAGGATGACGAGCGGAACGCCCGCATTCGACTACTTAAAGTGGTCATCTCATAGGAGACAATCTTTAAGGAGATTTGACACAACGGGATCCAAGTCAAACACTCGTGATCCATAAAACACAATAAAACTAATGTTTTCGCGGTAAGATAAGGATACCTTACATTATTACGAACGTGCATGCATGTGTATATATATAAAATTAAACAAAAGTAAGGTAAGGATACCATAGTATGTTTCGAGTATTTGTGTATATATACGATTTGATGAAATAAATAAGTATATAAATAAACAAGTGTATTGAACAATCAAGTAGCGTAAACACGTATAGGCAACACGTATAAGGACCCTAGAGTAAAAATTATACTAGGTTGTTACGTCTAACCACCTATCCTATAGTCTTGTGGCTCTGATACCAATCTCCAATCTGTCACACCCCGACCAAAGGCGGAGAAACATGCCCGGGTGCAACGGATTGCCCAAAACACAAGACACTATTAAAGCGACAATATTTAATCTACTCATTTTATTTCATAAAATCAATAAACAATACATCTTGTTCATACAAACAAATTTAATACAAGTAAACATGTATATTATTCGTTTTGCTAATATCCTAATAGTCTTGGTAACGTTTTTCGTCAAGTCCTCAAGTCAATAAAAGTCAAACCTGTAACCATACATAGAATAATATTTGTCAACACGTATGTTAGTGAGCAATTTCATAGTTTGAGTATATATAATATGAGCGAAATTCACAAACGTATATGAGACTATAAATAAAAGCATCAGTCATGGTATATAAAACATATGTAATGAGGATCCTTTCGAATCGGTAATGACTGACATACTCGGATAATGAGGCCCTATTCTACTAGCGTAAGGCTTAGTAGTTAGGGGAGCGTATAGTCATACTTAATGAGTCTCAACAACAACATAAAAATAAACACTCGTGCACGTAAAGCATATGAGGTATATTTCACACAAAAGAGCAAGTATTCTAAGTATCATACACCCTAAAGTTTGTGGTTTGAGAAAAGTGTGTATAATAAATCATTCTTTTTTTGAATAAGTATGCATCTTACCCCCAAAATATAAAAGTGAAAACGGGGGATGAAATGTACTCACCTCGATTGACGAATCGAGAAATAATAATTGATCGAAATGTAGAAAGCTTGCGAACGAAACGAACGAATCCGACTTGAAAGCTAAATGAAAACGAATAAATAATATATTAATGAACTTGAACTTTAGTTGAAACTACATTTGAAACATTGAACGGGAAGGTTCGGTTGTTAATCAGGTTACCGGTTAATTTGTTAACGGTTAGGGACTCGTACTTAATTGATAATTTAAAATAAAATGATATTATTTTATTGGGCTTTTAAATAACTAAACCAATATTAAATAGAAACAAGATGAGTTTAAATCAAGAATTCGGTTTTATAAAAATGAATTGATAATAAGGCTTATAATAATATTATTAATGATAATGATAGTAATGAAAATAATAATTTTAAAATATGTTGTATGTATATATATATATATAGATATATAAGATAATGATGATAATAATATATAAATATACGACCAATTGAGAATTGTTGTTAAAACTAATAATAATAATTATAATAATAAATATAATAATAATTACTTTTTTTGTTGAATACATTATTAATAGATTTATGAATTTTACTAATGTTAATTATTATATTATAATAATCATATGTGCCATATTAATGATAATGACTAATATTTATAACACTTTAATTGTAATAGTATTAGTGATAAAAATATAACTCGAGTAACGATGACGTTAAATGGCAGCTAGGCCCGACATGGTTTTCGGTTCAATAAAACAAGTGGATAATATTAACAATAACAGAATTTAATAATATTACTTAATAATCATAATAAAAATGATAATAATAATTATAATAATAATAATCTATTAATTATGAAAATAATGATAATCATATTTGATTTGTTAATGATAATAATAACAATAATTATAATAATAATAACTATCTTGTTAATGATAATTATAATAATAATATTAATCATAATAATAATAATAATAATATAATCTAGATAATAAATATAATGTTAATAAAAATAGTAATATTAACTTGAGTAATTTGTTAACAATAACAAACCAAGGTTGGTCACGGAGGGAAATCGAACCCGTGACCTCAAGTTCAACAACTAACGTACAAACCAACTAAACCAAGATAACAATTGTTAATTAAACCCATAAAGAATAAATATATCCAAACTTTAAACTCAGTGCCATTTTCATTACAACCGGTTATGATTAACAAGTTCGATTACTGTTTATAAGTTAGACACAAAGATGATTAAAACTCTAAATCTCCTTACCTACAATATGATATTTGGCCGAGAATATTTGTCGGAGCTGAGCAGGGATCGTCGAAGATTTTGTTGCCGTCACGGGGAGAGAGATTGTGACGGAGAGAAAAAGAGGCGGAGAGAGAGAGAGGTGGAGGAAGAGAGAGAGAGGCGGAGAGAGCGAGAAAGAGAGATTGAGAGACGGAGAGAGCAGAGAGAGTGAGAGACGAAGAAAGGGAGACGGAGCCGGTTTTCCGGTCGCTGGAAAAGCGACCGGAGAGGGGAGGGGAGGGTGGCTGATGGTGATGGTGTTACCAGAGAAACCGAGAGAGGGAAAGAGAGGTGGTGTCGGAGTTACGAGGGAGGTGGTGATACGGCCGGAGATCGAGAACGGGGAGGTGGGGTTACGGCCGGTCGCCGGAAAACGGCGCCGGAGTTAAAGGAGGAAGAGATGGGGGCTGGTTGTTTTTTAAAAAGAGTTAGGGTAAGGGTTTGTGTATGTATGTATATATATATATATATATATATATATATATATATATATATATATATATATATATATATATATATATATATATAGGGTAAGGATCCTAAGAGAACCCTTTGCAAATTGAGAACTTTGAGAACCATTTTGGACCACTAAAAACACCTTTAAAAAAATCATAAAACAAAAAATAATAAAAATTTTAGAAAAAGTAAAAAAAAAAACCAAAATTCTTATATTTCATTCCGGTTTCAATAAAAAAAATACAAAAAAAATAAGAAAAAAACGTCGTATTATACACATGTATAATTTTATATAATCTTTAGTTACGTAATATACACATATGTACAGATCATTTATCTTAAACTATACACATGTGTACAAAAAAAACATGTAAATATACATATATGTATATATTATACATATGTGTATATAATTTAGTTAAACCGAGTTTTTTTTTATGAAACCGGGATGATAAAATAAGAATTTTGGTTTTTATACTTTTTTGATTTTTGTGTTTTTTTTATTTTATGATTTTTTTTTATTTTTGGGTTTTTTGTTGTCCAAAATGATTCTCTTAGTTCTCAATTTTAAAAAAGTTTTCTCAAGATCCTGATCCTATATATATATATATATATATACATACTTTCAAAACACCCCCCTTAAGTTTCAATCAAAGTTTAATATGAGTTTAAAGGTTTATAAAACTTATAACGACTTTCCGAAAATCATTTTGAACACCTTATGCTTTTGTTAGCGACACTATAATATGATAAACATCGATTTAATGATGATCGAGGTATATAATAATATTATATAATAATTATTTAAGGTTCTAAAAAAATGTTGAGTCGGGTTTACATAAAAAAATTTATAAAACGAATCAAAATCGGGACCCGAATTTGACGAATGTCACACCTTCCTCTCATAGATGTGTTACCCCTGCCTCTAAAGGGGTGCCTCTAAAGGGGTAGTTTTTGGGCTTATTTGAGTTCTTCATGGATTGGAGGGCATGTTCAATATTCCCTTTTAATTTCTCAAGGTTCTGCTATTTATTCTTTCTTCTTGGGACTGCAGACGCCCCATGAGTTTTTCGGGAGTGAGAGTACAGAGATCATTGTTGATTTCTATAGAAAGCGCAACATAATCGAACTTCGATGTTAGGCTACGTAGTATCTTCTCACCAATAACCTGATCAGCAATAGCTTCCCCATATGCCCTATTTTGACTTACTAGAGCCATAACACATCCAAAGTAATTTCCAATAACCTCTCCTTCTTTCATGGAAAGGTTCTCAATATCAAACCTCAGGCTTTGAAGTTTAATAGCCTGAACTTGCGAGTCACCTTGAAACCCCGTCTTTAAGATTTCCCATGTTTCTTTAGCCATTGAGGCAGCAACACAACACGTGAGAAGAGAGTATCATGCAATGCTTGTTGAATTATTTTCATAGCATGTGCATCTCTCTTGTGAGCATTCTTTAATTTGTTTTGATCTTTCTCAGTTTCATCGACACCGTCTTGTACCAGGTCCCATAGATCACGTGATCTTAGAATCGTCTTCATGGGGATACTCCGATACTCATATCCCTCTCCTTTGAACACAGGGATTGGAGTTGGAGCAGTAGATAGGATGCTTGTTTGCTCGGTCATGAGTGAAGGAGGTGGATTAGGGTTTTTAGCGGATTAGGGTTTGAAGGAGAAAGTGAGTGTAGGCTTTTAGGCAGATTAAGGTTATTGGTTTAGAGAAGATGATTACCAGATTTTGCTCTGATACCAATATGATGGAATCAGTATGGAAATAGTTAAAGATAATTGAAACAAGACTCTTGATTAATATTGAATATTGCAAGATTGCATACAAAACAAAGAAACTAAACCCTCTTAAATAGAGAGGATAACAACGGTTCATCCCATATGACTCGGACTAAACTGGTAGACCTATTATACAGGAGAATTATTCAAATAAGAAACAAACTTTAAAAACATGAACGTCAAGGAGTCTTGCTTTAAACACACGCGCTTAGATCATTTTTTAACTGGGTGGTGATGGCGACACAACGTAGCAGCATCGACGGTTATCGAATTGTTTATTTTCTTATGACTGTAAAACATTTAAAGCAGACTTGAAATTACAAGCTTAAGTTTCTGTATTTTATTAGTATGACATTTTTTGCATGACTAGAACATGTGATGAAATGAGCTTTCGGGTTAACGATTAAACTCAGTTTTTAAATGTGTCGTGCTTGGGTTGTAAAACTAAATGGTTTACTCTTTAAGTTAAATGTTTAAAAATTTAAGATTGATATCATATTCAGGATTGACACTTTGTTATTCATTGGACTTCTACATGTATGCTATCTTATAACAAGTTCGCTTATTGCACTTCCCTTTCTTATAACAAGTTCGCTTATGACTGTAAAACATTTAAAACAGACTTGAAATTACAAGCTTAAGTTTCTGTATTTTATTAGTATGACATTTTTTGCATGACTAGAACATGTGATGAAATGAGGTTTCGGGTTAAAGATTAAACTCAGTTTTTAAATGTGTCGTGCTTGGGTTGTAAAACTAAATGGTTTACTCGTTAAGTTAATTGTTTACAAATTTAAGATTGATATCATATTCAAGATTGACGCTTTGTTATTCGTTGGACTTCCACAAGTATGCTATCTTATAACAAGTTCGCTTATTGCACTTCCCTTTCTTCGATTTTTATCATCTCCACCGTAATGAATAATTTGAAGTTCATTATTCGATTTCTATACCTAGTCCGGATGGCATGTAAGTCCATGGTTCAACCTTTAAACTGTTTGAAAGAAAAATTTTGCAAAAAGTCTTTATAAGCTCAAAAATGTTTTGATCAATCATTAGGGGGGTCAGAGTAAATTCGGGGTGATACTAACGATGCCCGATGTATGATGGAGTTTGTAACATGTCGGATTAACAGGGGACCACATAAGTATTGTGCCTAATTATACCTTAATGTATCACAGTGAAATCAAAATACTTGTTAAGTTTAAAGTGGACCAACATATCTACAATCGACTATTGGTTCTTGGCATAATAATATCCAAATAGAAGTGTGATTTAGGACGCTAAAGACAATATGATTCCATGTTGTGATCTTTCTCGCAAAAATATTAAAGTCATTAGAAAATTATGTAAATATTATTGTTATATAATATAAATTGCATCTTTACTCTTATCTTAATTTTATTTTTATATTCTATTGTTTTATTTATTATGTATATATATTCGTAATACTATATATATATATATATATATATATATATATATATATATGCCAAAAAGAGTAAGTTTTTATGTGTTTGTAAATATTTTGTTAAATATTTGTTTTATTCAAAATCATGTGTTTTGGTGCCAAGGTCTTTTATACAAAGTTTAAAGTTTGTTGGAAACCTGAGACATAAAAAAATCATTTACAAGTTGAGGGGACATGTATTGAAAAAGAAAATTCTTCTTTGATCCTCAAGAGGGTCTGTGAACGAATCTTATTTACTCTAAGTTTTGTGCAGCTGTACATGGATAGGTAGATCAAGATCAAATGTCCTAGGCTGCAGACACTGAAGTTTCCGATGCTGAAGCACTTAAAAGAAAACGAGAACGTAACAATTGGCGGTTGAACCTAAAAAGGAACTGATCGTGTCTGAAGATCAGTCTAAGGACAAAGCAAAGAAACATGTCGGCACAAGAAAGTCAACACAAGAAAATTAGATGTCGAGCCTCCCGCATATAATGTTTCTAAAATTTGCTGCTGCCGCTCCTTCCCAAAAAATAAGATTGAAGTTCAAGTCTTCAAGATTGGAAAATAAAGAATTGTCAAGATCCAATCTCGTTCAAGCTCTTGGATCAAGACAAGTACTAGATTTTAAGAAATAAAGACGAAGCAAAGAACTTGATGAAGGTTCCTGGACATACTCAATCCAAGAGGGAGATTGTAGGGCCAATATTCTATATTAGTTTTAGGATTGTGCATGTCTTTATATTCGCTTAGAGTCGATGTAATACGTACCTCAGTACGTTTATTGTGTAAAGACAAAATGTAAACGTTGGAGAAATGGGGACCTTATATAAAGGGTCACTTAACCCATTTCTCCATAACTTTAGTAGAAATCCCTTTCAAAACCTAAGTATCTAAACAATAAAACTCTATCTTCCTCCCTCCACCTTCTTACTTTCGGCCTCCCCTACACCACAACAAGATCCGAGATCTCAGTCCTTGCTAATTGTTTCCGCCAACTAATAGAGAGGTTGATCCAAGACAACTAGTTCTTAATTTGTTGTGTTGTTTGATCCGGTCACGGGACCTACATAATATAATGCCTCAACTAAAATTATTTTGAGAATAATGCAAGTCGAACCCATCTTAATTCGGAATCTACCGAATCGTCCAAGCCCAAAGGAAATGGTAGAAGGTTTTTACCAAATACAAAGCGTTAAAAAGGATTACTTTAGAGATTTATTGAATAGTAACAAAGTTTTGAAATTGTTTCAATCAACTCACTCGAAAAATAATTTGTTCCAATTATGTCACTAAAGTTTTCTTTGTGTTCAAATTCTAAATATTTTATCTGGATAGCAGGTTATGTAAGTTTTTTTATTTTTAAATAGTTTGACATTGCAAAATATTTTTTAAAAAGTTGAAAAATTAGTAAAAATAGAGAAAGATAATTTTTAAATTACGAAAAATTGCAAAAAAAAATCTGATTTTTATACAATTTTTTCATATTTTTTTTGTAATTTTTAATTTTTTCTCTCAAATTTTACTATTTTGTCAATTTTTCAAAAACTATTTTGCAATATTAAACTACTAGGTTATAGCCCGCGTGACACGTGGGTGGAATGACATGTCACTAAACATAATCAACTTACACATCAATTTAAACAAACATAAATTTCTTTAACTATTAAAACTTGATAGATTTACATTGTCACTAAACACATCACCATACCAACCAGAAATTAATAGATTTACATTGTCTTAATATTAAAACTTTCAAATTACAAGAAGTTAATTTGAGCATAACAACCATTACACATCAACAAAATAACTCATAATGTTCTTTGCTATTAAACCATTATCAACATCTTGAAAACTTCAACCAAAAGAAAATCACTTTTCCTAACACACCTGAAAATTGTTACATCACAATAGCAGATTATATAAAATATAAACCACACAAAACTCCATGTATAAGTTTGCATATAGTAGGTAACTGAATATTTGACTAAACAATAAGTTTGAATATAATTAAAGCGGTTTATTTTAAATCTTTTTTTACCTAAAATAAACGGTTGATTATATTCAAAATGCATATTTAAAATGAATTATTATATAATAAATTTAATATTTCAATATTTAAGGTTAATCGAAATCGTTTAATATTTAATAATAATACGTTACTTAATTTAGGAATTAAATAACAATAACAAAAAACATAATAGTTTCATTAACTATCGTTATTATAGTCAAACCTTTAAATATATTTGAATTTCAAAATTTTGTAAAAATGTCAATTATTATTATTATTATTATTATTATTATTAAATTATAAAATTCTGGAATAATAACGGATTAATTTATTGTAGATTAATATTTTTAGAAACTTTTAGAATAGATTATATTTGGAAAATCAATATTATACTTTTTTGTTTAATTTTAAAAATCACTATTATGATTTAGTAAATTTACTAAATTTATAATTCAATAAATATTAATAAAAATTTAGAAACTTTATAATTATATACGGTTATATAATTTTATTTAATATTATATAAAACATAAATTATTTCCTTAATTATAGTTAATTTAGTCAAACCTTTAAATATAGTCAATAATAATTTGAATTTGAATTTCAAATTATAGTCAAAAGGTTAATTAATAATGGAATCAGTTATGTACATTAATATCTTTATTAAATTCTAGAATAAATTATATGTGGAAGATGAATATTATAATTTAATATGTATTTTAATTTTAAAAATAAATATTATATTTAGTTTAGTAAATTTAGTATATTTATAATTAGTAAATGTTAATAAAAATTAGATAATGACTATATATGATTGATTATATAAAAATTAAATAAATTACATGAATTGTGAAAAATACATAAACACATGAATAATAACAAAAAATATACATCAATATTAAACAAAAAATAAGATATCTTATCAACAAATCTTCAACCCATGAAATTAGCTATATCAAGTTCGGAACAAAACCTGAAATGAGAAAATTAAATATTAATATTCGTTTTACAAATAATAAATTTTAATCGTGGTAATGTTACATGTTATGAAATATTTACCCAGTAATGCATAAAATTCAACTTTAATTTAAATTTGAAAATTTATAAATTTTAAATTACATCGTTTTAGAAATAATAAATTTTAGTGATGGTAATTTTTGACATTATGAATGTTTGTTTAATCACTCATTTAAAAAGTTCAACTTAAAGTTAAAATCAACTTTAATGTTTGACCAGGCAATTTAAAAATGTTTGACCAACTTAAACGTTTGACCAGCAATGATATAAAAAATAAACTTTAGTTTAAATTTGGAAATTTTAACTTTTTAAATCAAATAGTTTTAGAAAATAATAAATTGTAATAATGGTAAGTTTAGACGTTATGGAATATTAACCAACCATTTACAAATTTTAACTTTAACATAAATTTGGAATTTAAAATTCGAAATTGTAATCGTTTTAGAAATTAAAAAAAAATAGTCGCGGAAATGCTACATGTTATGGAATAATAAGCCATTGATTTACAATTAATTATTGGCCTTACCGGAAAAAGAATAATGATAATGTCCATGGATGAAACTTTTTATTTAGAACCTAGAAGAACAACATGTGAAAGAAAAAACAGGAAAAATATAAAACTTCAAATAAATATAAAACAACCATTGTTATAGGTATAACACATGAACGGAAAAACTTACCGAAAAAACAGAAAAACATAGAAATATTAGCTTCATCGCCTTTTTTGATTTGGAACCTAAACTGATTTTAAAAAAATCAGTTAACAATGAAAACAAAAATAAAAAGGTTAGATCTACAATAACCGGAAGAAAATATGATGTTGCCGGAAAAAGATATAACCTTGCCGGAAAATCATATAACATTGTTGGCCATTAGAGTATAATATATAACCTTACCGGAAAACGATTAATCTCGATCTACATTACCGGAATATAGAAGATGGTGGATGGTGGAGTTAGTAAGCCGAGAGAGATAAGGAGAGAGAGATAGAGATTAAATACAAACAAAAACGGAAAACAAAAATCTTACCAGAAAACCGTAATAACTTCAAAATATCAATTCAATCTTGGATTTTGATATACAGCCTAAAGAGATTATTACAAAATCATATAACAATTAAAATAAATATAAAACCATTTCGGAAAACCTTAGCGGAAAAAGATATTACCTTGCCGGAAAATCATATAACATTGTTGGCCATTAGAGTATAATATATAAACTTACCGGAAAACGTTGAATTTGTGACAAAAATCTTACCGGAAACTTTACCGGAAAACCGTAATAACTTCAAAATATCAATTCAATCTTGGATTTTGATATACAACCTAAAGAGATTATTACAAATTCATATAACAATTAAAATAAATATAAAACCATATCGGAAAACCTTACCGAAAAAAGATATTACCTTGCCGGAAAATCAAATAACATTGTTGGCAATTAGAGTATTAAATAACCGGAATATAGAAGATGGTAGATGGTGGAGCTAGTAAGTCGATCGAGAGAGAGAGAGATTAAAATGATTTTGATGGAAAATATTAAGGTTTAAATAAGTTTTTTGGTGTTTGGTCAACATGACACATGACAGAATATTAGAGCACTTGAGAATGGAAATATGGTGACTAGTTTGCACATGTGGACAGCCTAGAAAAAGACCATGTGTCCACATTGTATTGCTTTAATAGTATTTAAAGATTTCAAAAAAACATGCATAACCTGCTCTCTAGGTAAAATATATAGGATTAGAACAAAAATGAAACTCTAGTGACCTGATTGGAACAAAACATTTTTTAATATCTAGGATTAGAACAAAAATACAACTTTAGTGATCGACCTGATTGGAACAAAGCCATCTTTTATGAATGACCTAATTGGAAAATTTCAAAACTCTATTACTATTTTATAGGGTAGTCCCATTCTAAAACTAAGGCATTCAGAATTTCATTATTTGTGTTAAAATATTTGTTTAAACTTGTGTGCTTGTGTACTAATAAATTTGACAGCAAGAGTGGCTTTCTTCCCTCTTTTTTTCCCTTCATTTAGGTTGAGTGTAATGGGGCGAGAAGTGAGGGCGACAAGGGAAAATTTGGGGGGAACACCGCCCCTGGGCGATTTTGGGGCGATAAGGGGCAGGGGGAAATTGTCGCCGGAAAGGAAGAAAAATTATTATCATTTTATTTTGTTTGTGTGTGGGCTATATATATATATATATATATATATATATGTATATATATAACATATATATATTATTATATTACTATTTGTAGCCCATACACAATTACACCCCAAAAAACAAATTCACACCCATTGCTGACTGGGCGTCACGTGTCGCAATTCGCCCCAATTTGTAGCCCCTCCATTACGCATAGCCTTATAACATAAAATTTTTAACCACTAAATCCTCAAAACTTTGTACTTCCAAGAACTTTAACCTATCAACTTATTTTTATAAGAGACACCCTACCACTAAATCAATAAATCATGGGTAAGAGTGGCGTATTAAAAAATCATCTAAACAGATGATGAAAGAAAAAAAACACCATTCAGCAAATAAAATTGATAAAATCCAAAAATAATAGTCATCACAATTCTTTGAAATAATAATCAGTGAGTTAACTCATGTATAGTCATTAGGAGCAAAGGAGAAGTTTCATATTATTGCAAAATGCATATGCTTACATGCAAACTAACTAATAGTAGAATGAGACCAGTTCCCATGAAAATGGATCTCACAACAGGTGGAAGCTCTAGGGAGCTTTCGCAATCGTCCACACAACCGCGCTTCTTCTTCTACATTGTTTGAGTATTTCCAAGTGATTGTTACCGTCTTCAACACCTTTGCATCCCGCAATATGTATTTCAGAAACAATCTATCAAGTTTCCAACACTCATTAAATGAAATGTTGATGGTTGTGAGGCTTTTTAGTTTACGAACCAACTTTCGCTTAATCCAGCTATATCCTACAGGCTTTTGTTTCCAGCACAAACAAAATAGAGAAAACCATTAATGTACAAAGATATGTATAAGAGGTTAATAGGCACATAAGATAAATCTTTAGAAGATAAATCATGTATATACCTTTTCTATACCCAAATGTTTCAACCCTGGAGTACTAAGAAATCGATGGATTAGTCTGTAATGCCAAAACCCTTTCAACTCCAAATGCTTCATATTCGGAAAGATAGGCATATATGAAGTGAATGGGATATTTATGTCCACATGCGAGCTTACGTTGTGAGCCGAAAGTGATTTAACTCCACTTATTCCCGTTAGAAGCTCAACCCACAAATAATTATATGTTATCTCAGAAAAAGAAATAGATGCCTCAACCAAAGATGACACATCTTCCATTACAAAAAACGAGTACAATACTCCACCAACGAAGAGGTATTCAAGATTAGGGACGTTTAAAACTACTTCTTTGACTACTATGGTGATAACCGATGAAAATGTTAGTTTCAGCCGTTTCAAAGTAGGAATATTGAATATGTAATTTTTTTCATCGTTGCGAATTGTTACTTCCAAAGATAAACATTCAAGCATTGGGCAACCACTAATGAGTTTAAATGTACTCTGAAAAGGATTCTTATATACAACGATGTTGTGACACCCGGTAAATTTCTCAATCCTATAAACTAAGTAATCAACCTAATAATTAGGTGATTGTAAATATCGAGCGCGCCATGTTAGTCAGCGCGTGCATTTGTTATGTGCGCCCTGCGCGAGCGCGCTATGTTAGAATCAGCGCGTGCATTTGTTATGTGCGCCCTGCGCGAGCGCGCCATGTTAAGAACCAGCGTGGGCATATGTTATATGCGCCATGCGCGAATGTTTTGGCTTTATGTTTTCATGTACCTTAACGCTATGATGTCTAATGGGTTGACCGTCACGCATGATGCTAAGGCGGGTGCATCCTAAATCGTTTATGCGCGTGCGGAAGGGAACTAACCTCCCCGCATGGCGGGAACATTGAGAGCTAGTTTGTCTGAAGCTCCAAGATGGAGTTGACTTCAACATAACTGATCACTATGTTGAAATACCAAGACCACCTGGAGAATCTACAAATAAAACTCAATGTCCCTGACTGCGAGAAGGTCACGCACCTACCCGCAGCAAAGAAATGTCCTTCACGCAGAAAGCTATGCGCACAAAGTAATACGCGCAGAACACTTAGTCTATTCTCCAGTTGTAAGGAGATTACTCCCGCCCAAAAGGAAACAGTAGCGTGTTTCAGAGATTTTCCACTTTTTACTGTACACTAACAAAAGTACCTGAAAAAGCACACTGTAACATGAAAAGTCAACTGTCAGCCACCCTATTCTCACCAACCCCAGACCTGCATGTCCTGACCAAATCAAATCAAAATCTTTTATCCACTACTCCACTCTTAAATAAATAATAATAATTTCCATACTTTATCATCATTACCCCTAGATATGAAAAGATTACAATCCCCTAAAGCAAGGGATTGTGTTCCCTTGAGTTGCCTATAAATATGTAACCTAAATTATCACCCAAAACACACTTCGAAGAACTGCAAACTTGCACTAATCCTCTCCCAAGCATCCGTTGTTTTCATTTCCGATCCTGTTACTTGGTAAGCCGAGAATATAACCTTGAGATCTACTTTCCAACCCTTATATTCTCCTATTTCTTGATCTTAATATATATACTTCTTGTTATTTAATCGTATTCTAGACCTTCAATTCCAAGGCCAACACCAAGAAAACCCGAATCTCGATTTAATCCCTTAACAAGAACCACAGGTGAGTCTCACAGCCCCTATTCTCGCTGTTTTCACTGTTTTTAAACTGTTTTCGGGGCGAGGGACACGTACTTAAATAATGTTTTATCATGGTATACTTACAAGCTATACAAGCGATTATGTGTTTAAATTATATTTCATGATGAGCAATGCGAACGGTTATCTAAGGTTTTCGATGTGTGTGCGCTAGAACCCGAGTAAGTGATCACTTTACCATTGGAACTCTAAGGGTAGGGACTGCTGGTTTGATCCACCCACTCGTAGGGGTCGCACCTCTTTGCATGGACGAGTGCCTAGTATGGTCATGGGGCAGTACTATGGGTTTGAGCCCGCTCGTAGGGGTCGCACCTCTTTGCATGGACGAGCGCCTTGTTTTCCGGCACAACGTCCGCGCGTAACCCGCGGGACAGAATTATTGATTAGCTCGTAGTGGCAGCGCCACTTTGCATGGACGAGCACATTTTCCTGAAACGTTCGCGCGTAACCCGCGGGACGGTATTACTTATTTTAGCTCGTAGTGGCAGCGCCACTTTGCATAGACGAGCACAGTTCCCAGAAATGTTCGCGCGTAAACCGCGGAACGATTTTATCAGAATATGTTGATAGAACTATGTTTTACCAAGCATGTGTTTTAATGAAGATATCAGAATTATGTTTCAGAATGATTTGTATCAAGATTATGATGCAATACGATTTATCAAGTTACTAAAACTTGTGAACTCACTCAGTTTATACTGATTCAAATGTTTTTACGTGTCTTTCAGGAGATATTTAGGTAGCGCATGGAGTCACACTTAGAGCACCTCACGCTGAACATCTAAAACTAGCTTTTTGGAAGATTTTAGTTCTATCCCTTCGATGCGCGTGGTTGTTCCCGCCGCGCAAGGGGATATGGCATGGAAATCTTCAACAGTTTTTATACTTGGATGTTTTTATGTAATTTTTAAACAATGTAATGTATTTGTATCAAACATTTCATGCGCAATGAAAATCTTTGAATGTTTGCAATGGCCCGTGCTTAATTATCAATCCCCACTCGCGCGCGCCCGGCTGTTTCCGCCGCTCAGGGCCGGGTGTGACAGATTGGTATCAGAGCACTGGTTATAGCGAACTAGGAAAAGAAGTTTTAACCTAGACTATAACCGTTGGGGAATCACATGAAATATTTTTCAAAGAAAATATTTTCAAAAGAAACTATACACACACTTAGGAACACGGGTCACACGGTGTAGTAAATAATGATAACATTATGTGCTCAGAGTACATGCGCTAAGTTTGATATATTTTCATTCTCTTTTAAAGCGAGAATGCCTCCAACTAAAGCCAAAGGAATTACCATGACACCCGAGGAACTCGCGGAAATAATCGCGCAAGCAATCGCAACACATGAGGCCAGCAAGGCCGAATCAAGTCAGGGTCGTCAGAATGAGACCCCAGAACCCGAATCAGGAGCCTTGGACAAAGGATGCTCCTACAAGACATTCATGGCCTGTAAGCCTTGGCCATTCAAGGGTACCGAAGGGGCCATTGGGCTCTACAACTGGATTGACAAGATGGAGACAGTTCTCTCCATTAGCGGATGTAGTGAGAACCAGAAGGTCCTTTACACGACCTGCATGTTCCAAGAAGCAGCTTCGTCTTGGTGGAAGCTTCAAACGAAAACATTGGGGCGAGAAGTTGCTCTCCACAAGACCTGGGAGGAACTGAAGGAAATGTTGATGAGAAAGTTCTGCTCTCGCGCAGAAATTCAGAACCTACAACAGGAATTCTGGAACCACACCATGGTAGGAACGGATATCGACGCCTACAACAACCGGTTCAACGAGCTTTGCCAGTTGGTGCCAGACATGGCAAACACGGAGGAAAAGAAGATCGAGAGGTATATTTTTGGGTTACCTCCTGTTGTTAGGGTTCCGCTCAACGCCGCAGCGCCTCCAACCTTTGATGAGGCGGTAGCGCGGGCCATCACCCTTACAAGGGATACGGTCCGTGCGGGTATGTTAACTACGCGCGGAATCGAGCAGCGAACCTCTGATCCCAAGAGGAAGTGGAACTCTCACCACCGAGGGTCCGACTCCAAGCAGCCACCGTTCAAGAAGCAGGAGAGCGTAAGGGCTTACGCGATCCAAGCCGCGGAGCCATCAAGAAAAGGATACAGCGGGCCTCGCCCATGGTGCAACAAATGCAAGTATCACCACGAGGGTGAATGCGCAAGAATCGAATGCGCCAAATGTGGCAGACCAGGGCACAAGACGATGAATTGCCGTGTCAGAGAAGCTGGAGCAAGCGACAACTGCTACGCATGCGGGAAGCCAGGGCATTTTAGTCGGGATTGCCCGCAAAAGGGAAACCAAGCTCGCGGAAGAGCTTTTGTGATCGGCGCAGGCGAAGCTAAAGAAGAGCCGAATGTGGTAACCGGTACGTTTTTGCTTAACGGACATTTTGCATCTGTCTTATTTGATACTGGCGCTGACCTAAGTTTTATATCTGCTGAATTTAAAAACTCCCTAGGCTTAGCAACCAGTAGGCTAGACACGCCTTATACTATAGAACTAGCCAATGGTAGGCAGTTATGCGCGAACGAAAGAACTGAAGAATGTGTAATAGTCATGGGAGGTCACGGGTTCAATATTAATTTGTTGCCAATAGACTTGGGAAGTTTTGACATTGTGGTAGGTATGGATTGGTTAGTCGAGAACCACGCGGAAGTTATTTGCCATGAGAAGCAGGTTCGGATCCCACTGTTGAACGGAGAAACCTTGGTAATTCAAGGGGAAAGAAGGGGAGTTGCGACGAAACTGATTTCGTGCCTAAAGGCGCGTAAGTGCCTAAGGAAAGGGTGCTACGCCTTCCTGGCGCATGTAGTAGAGAAGAAAGGAGATGAGCGAAGAATTGAAGACTTACCAGTAGTGCGCGAATTTCCAGAAGTTTTTCCTGAAGATTTGCCCGGATTGCCGCAGCCGCGACAAGTAGAATTTTGTATTGATTTAGTCCCAGGAGCTGCGCCAGTAGCTCGAGCGCCTTATCGACTAGCTCCATCTGAGATGCAAGAGCTATCCAATCAGTTACAGGAACTATTGGATAAGGGTTTCATACGCCCAAGCTTTTCACCTTGGGGAGCTCCAGTACTGTTTGTTAAGAAGAAGGATGGTTCGTTCAGAATGTGTATTGACTACAGGGAGCTGAATAAGCTGACAGTCAAAAATCGGTACCCCTTACCGAGGATTGACGACTTATTTGACCAGTTGCAGGGATCCAGTTATTATTCGAAGATAGATCTACGGTCAGGATACCACCAACTTAGGGTCCATGAGGAAGATGTGTCGAAAACAGCCTTCCGAACTAGATACGGCCATTATGAGTTCTTAGTGATGCCTTTCGGGCTAACTAATGCGCCGGCTGTATTCATGGATCTGATGAACCGCGTATGCAAACCATACTTGGACAAGTTTGTGATTGTGTTTATAGATGATATTCTGATTTACTCTCGGACCAAGGCCGAGCATGAGCAACACCTGAGATTGATTCTGGAATTGTTAAGGAAAGAAAAGTTGTATGCGAAGTTTTCCAAGTGCGAGTTTTGGCTTAGAGAAGTTCATTTTCTTGGTCACGTTGTAAACGAGAAAGGAATACACGTTGATCCTTCCAAAGTCAAGGCCATCGAAAACTGGGAAGCGCCAAAAACCCCAACTGAGGTGAGGCAATTCCTAGGACTAGCTGGCTACTATCGACGCTTCATTGAGAACTTCTCCAAGATAGCTCTACCTCTGACCGCGCTAACTCAGAAAGACAAGAAGTTTGTTTGGGGCGAAAATCAGGAAGCAGCGTTTCAAATGTTGAAACAGAAGTTATGTAGTGCGCCAATTTTGTCTCTGCCCGAAGGGACGAACGACATCGTCGTTTACTGTGACGCTTCACATCAGGGACTCGGATGTGTCCTTATGCAGCGAGACAAAGTCATAGCGTATGCCTCGCGCCAACTCAAGACCAATGAGAAGAACTACGCAACGCATGATCTGGAACTTGGAGCGGTTGTCTTCGCGCTAAAGATTTGGCGCCATTACCTCTATGGTACAAAGTGTGTAATCTTTACGGATCACAAGAGCCTTCAACATATATTTGATCAAAAGGATTTAAACATGAGGCAACGAAGATGGGTTGAATTGTTGAACGATTATGATTGTGAAATAAAGTACCACCCTGGAAAGGCGAATGTGGTAGCAGACGCGCTAAGTAGGAAGGAGCGAATAAAAACGCTACGAGTCAAGGCTCTAAGGTTGACCATTCACGCAGATCTCTCTACCCGCATCCGAGACGCTCAGCAAGAAGCTTTGAAACCAGAGTTTGCTAAAAACGAATCCCTTGGGGGTATGATTAAGAATTTGGAACTTAAGAACGGCAATCTATATTTCGCTAACCGCATATGGGTCCCTCTCAAGGGAGGATTGCGCGAGCAAGTATTAAACGAAGCTCACAAGACGCGGTATTCCGTACATCCTGGCGCAGACAAGATGTACCAAGATGTTAAAGCGCTGTATTGGTGGCCCAATCTTAAAGGCGCCATCGCGACGTATGTCAGTAAGTGCCTGACGTGTTCGAAGGTAAAGGCTGAATACCAGAAACCATCAGGGTTGCTTCAACAGCCAGAAATTCCCATGTGGAAGTGGGAACAAATCTCTATGGACTTCATCACCAAACTGCCAAGGACACCTGGGGGTTACGACACGATCTGGGTTATTGTGGATCGGCTAACTAAGTCAGCACACTTCCTGCCGATCAAGGAAACCGATAAGATGGAAAAGTTAGCCCGATTGTATATTCGAGAAGTAGTTTCAAAACATGGAGTCCCAGTGTCCATCATTTCTGATAGAGATAGTCGGTTCACCTCAAGATTTTGGAGATCGTTACAAGGAGCTCTAGGTACTCGCCTTGATATGAGTACAGCTTATCATCCTCAAACGGATGGGCAAAGCGAGCGAACAATCCAGACATTGGAAGATATGCTGCGCGCTGTGCGCAATCGATTTCGGTGGTAGCTGGGATACTCATCTCCCATTGGTTGAATTTTCTTACAACAACAGCTATCACACAAGTATCAAGGCTGCGCCGTTCGAAGCTTTGTACGGACGCAAGTGTAGATCCCCACTGTGCTGGGCTGAGGTGGGTGAAAAGCAAATGACTGGTCCAGAATTGATCCAAGAAACAACAGACAAGATTTTTCAGATAAGGGATCGCCTTAAGATAGCGCGCGATAGACAGAAGAGCTACGCAGATGTGCGAAGGAAACCACTGGAATTTCGAGTAGGGGATAAAGTACTTTTGAAAGTCTCTCCATGGAAAGGAGTCCCCCGTTTCGGCAAGCGAGGAAAGTTGAATCCGCGCTACATTGGACCATTTGAGATCCTGGAAAGGATCGGTCCGGTTGCTTATAAACTCCGTTTACCCGCCGAACTCAGTGGAGTTCATGATACGTTTCATGTGTCCAACCTCAAAAAGTGTTTATCTGATGAAACGTTGATTTTGCCGTTGGAAGAGATTCACATCGACAAACAGCTGCACTTCGTAGAAGAACCTATAGCAGTAACCGATTGGAAGGAACAAAAGTTGCGCAGAAGCAAAATCAAGTTAGTAAAGGTTCAATGGAACTCGAGGCGTGGGCCTGAATTCACTTGGGAAAGAGAAGATCAAATGCGCCAGAAATACCCACACCTCTTTCAGAGCATGGCTTCTGCCAGCAACGTCTCCTAAATTTCGGGACGAAATTCGCTTAACAGGGGGAGAATGTGACACCCGGTAAATTTCTCAATCCTATAAACTAAGTAATCAACCTAATAATTAGGTGATTGTAAATATCGAGCGCGCCATGTTAGTCAGCGCGTGCATTTGTTATGTGCGCCCTGCGCGAGCGCGCTATGTTAGAATCAGCGCGTGCATTTGTTATGTGCGCCCTGCGCGAGCGCGCCATGTTAAGAACCAGCGTGGGCATATGTTATATGCGCCATGCGCGAATGTTTTGGCTTTATGTTTTCATGTACCTTAACGTTATGATGTCTAATGGGTTGACCGTCACGCATGATGCTAAGGCGGGTGCATCCTAAATCGTTTATGCGCGTGCGGAAGGGAACTAACCTCCCCGCATGGCGGGAACATTGAGAGCTAGTTTGTCTGAAGCTCCAAGATGGAGTTGACTTCAACATAACTGATCACTATGTTGAAATACCAAGACCACCTGGAGAATCTACAAATAAAACTCAATGTCCCTGACTGCGAGAAGGTCACGCACCTACCCGCAGCAAAGAAATGTCCTTCACGCAGAAAGCTATGCGCACAAAGTAATACGCGCAGAACACTTAGTCTATTCTCCAGTTGTAAGGAGATTACTCCCGCCCAAAAGGAAACAGTAGCGTGTTTCAGAGATTTTCCACTTTTTACTGTACACTAACAAAAGTACCTGAAAAAGCACACTGTAACATGAAAAGTCAACTGTCAGCCACCCTATTCTCACCAACCCCAGACCTGCATGTCCTGACCAAATCAAATCAAAATCTTTTATCCACTACTCCACTCTTAAATAAATAATAATAATTTCCATACTTTATCATCATTACCCCTAGATATGAAAAGATTACAATCCCCTAAAGCAAGGGATTGTGTTCCCTTGAGTTGCCTATAAATATGTAACCTAAATTATCACCCAAAACACACTTCAAAGAACTGCAAACTTGCACTAATCCTCTCCCAAGCATCCGTTGTTTTCATTTCCGATCCTGTTACTAGGTAAGCCGAGAATATAACCTTGAGATCTACTTTCCAACCCTTATATTCTCCTATTTCTTGATCTTAATATATATACTTCTTGTTATTTAATCGTATTCTAGACCTTCAATTCCAAGGCCAACACCAAGAAAACCCGAATCTCGATTTAATCCCTTAACAAGAACCACAGGTGAGTCTCACAGCCCCTATTCTCGCTGTTTTCACTGTTTTTAAACTGTTTTCGGGGCGAGGGACACGTACTTAAATAATGTTTTATCATGGTATACTTACAAGCTATACAAGCGATTATGTGTTTAAATTATATTTCATGATGAGCAATGCGAACGGTTATCTAAGGTTTTCGATGTGTGTGCGCTAGAACCCGAGTAAGTGATCACTTTACCATTGGAACTCTAAGGGTAGGGACTGCTGGTTTGATCCACCCACTCGTAGGGGTCGCATCTCTTTGCATGGACGAGTGCCTAGTATGGTCATGGGGCAGTACTATGGGTTTGAGCCCGCTCGTAGGGGTCGCACCTCTTTGCATGGACGAGCGCCTTGTTTTCCCGGCACAACGTCCGCGCGTAACCCGCGGGACGGAATTATTGATTAGCTCGTAGTGGCAGCGCCACTTTGCATGGACGAGCACATTTTCCTGAAACGTTCGCGCGTAACCCGCGGGACGGTATTACTTATTTTAGCTCGTAGTGGCAGCGCCACTTTGCATAGACGAGCACAGTTCCCAGAAATGTTCGCGCGTAAACCGCGGAACGATTTTATCAGAATATGTTGATAGAACTATGTTTTACCAAGCATGTGTTTTAATGAAGATATCAGAATTATGTTTCAGAATGATTTGTATCAAGATTATGATGCAATACGATTTATCAAGTTACTAAAACTTGTGAACTCACTCAGTTTATACTGATTCAAATGTTTTTACGTGTCTTTCAGGAGATATTTAGGTAGCGCATGGAGTCACACTTAGAGCACCTCACGCTGAACATCTAAAACTAGCTTTTTGGAAGATTTTAGTTCTATCCCTTCGATGCGCGTGGTTGTTCCCGCCGCGCAAGGGGATATGGCATGGAAATCTTCAACAGTTTTTATACTTGGATGTTTTTATGTAATTTTTAAACAATGTAATGTATTTGTATCAAACATTTCATGCGCAATGAAAATCTTTGAATATTTGCAATGGCCCGTGCTTAATTATCAATCCCCACTCGCGCGCGCCCGGCTGTTTCCGCCGCTCAGGGCCGGGTGTGACAGATGTCTAGAGTTTTCAGGCAAGGAAGGCAGACAGAAGATGTCCACTTCCAAACACTCTGATCATCATCATCTACATTATATCTTAATCTTAACTTTGTAAGTGTCTTGCAAGTGAACATGCTTAAAGGTGGCTCAACTTTCACAGCGTGTATGTCAAGCTCATGAACGTTTAACTGGACTGCCTTATCAATCCAACTTGATGCACACGAATAATAACTAGATAAGTGTAGTCGGAAAGAATTAACTTGGGATATTTTGCGATACTTGAATACCTGATCCACAAATCTATCTAAACTACGGGATTTTCCATGGATATAATCAAAGTCAAGGTTTGTATCTGAACCAGGGGGTTTTCCATGGGTATCATCAAAGTCAAGGTTCATGACCAACATCCAACTGTACCTCCATCTTTTCGACAAAATAGTAGTTTGCACCGCAAATTTTGTAGGCGTTAGAGAGAGTATGTATGAAAGAACGTCTTCAGGCAAACTGCTTAGCCTATCATCTACATTCTCACTTATGGAACTCATGGTATAATTCCTAAAAATAAAACCCAGAAATTAAAAATATTCACAAATAATATGCAAAACTTTAATATGTAAAAAAGTGTGAAAATGCTGATATATTAATACTAAACATTCAGTATTACTTTAACTAGAGTTCGACCATAAAAAAAAGCAACTCTCGCATGGATACCTGACTGATCGACTTCTACTATGCAGAGAACAATAATTAAGCAATTAGAATTTCGAATATGATAACTTATCTTTATCTTAGATATTAAATATAAATTTAAATATGGATATATATTTATTAGTTAACTAAAGATAATATATATATTTTTGTAAGTCTTTAGAAATTAATTATCTAATTTGCCAAATAACTAAATAAAGTTACTTTTTTTTAGCTTAAAGGCTTATATTTTAGTCCTGTCAGGTGGTGGTGTCGGCAGATCAGCGGTTGGGTGGTGGTGGCGGCGTAACGTAGCAGCATCGACGGTTATGGAATTGTTTATTTGTTATGACTGTAAAACATTTAAAGCAGACTTGAAATTACAAGCTTAAGTTTCTGTATTTTATTAGTATGACAGTTTTTGCATGACTAGAACATGTGATGAATTGAGGTTTCGGGTTGACGATTAAACTCAGTTTTTAAATGTGTCGTGCTTGGGTTAAATGAAGACATTGATAGCAATATGGGGGAAGTTCCCATCAGGCAACAACGGTTCAATGTTTAAAAATTTAAGATTGATGTCATATTCAGGATTGACGCTTTGTTATTCATTGGACTTCCTACAGGTATGTTATCTTATAACAAGTTCACCTATCGCACTTCCCTTTCTTCGATTTTTTATCATCTCCACCCTTATGAATAATTTGAAGTTTATTATTCGATTTCTATACCCTAGTCCCAAACCCAAACCTGCTCCCATATCTTGATACTGTGTTCCCTCATCAGCCAGATGATTTTGGTTCTGAGTTAGTACGTCGGGTTCAGGTTAATTCGTTTTCAGTCACTATATATTAAGCTAACGTGAGCGACAACATTTCATCTATAAGTTTCTATACTCGGTGTGTTAAAAGTGGTCGCATTCGCAAGTTGCCAGTTCCAGCTCGGCAACAACAGGTTATTAAAAATGAACCTCATCAGTCATCACCACATGAGCCCAAAAATCATGTAAGGAATATGAACCTGAATATAAAACGAATATATGCGGGCTAACTTAAACCCGAATACTTTTTATTTCTGATATTTCTGCATATGATATATAATCTTAAATATTTTAATATTATAAAATCCGCAATATCACACTTTTTACGTTGAAACTAATATGTAATTTAGCATATTTTTGAATGGAAGTTAATTCTTGAGTTCTGTGACTGTTAACAACCAGTTGGACTATGTTGATGTTTGAACTTTCGTGTTCACAGCATTCTCTGTTTGATGCCTACAAAATTTGCATATTATGTAATGTTCTATGAAAAGAAAAGAAAACATAGCAAAATTGATATAAAACAAATAAGGAAAAGGGGTAGCGGTAGGAACCGGCTAATTCTCCGACCCTGGAACCATGTACCAACCTTACACAACGAACATAAAGATTTGGAGCCATTTCTGACAAACTAAACCATTCGACCAAGCAACTCGCTATCAGATTTTCCAAAAAATGATGTAATAGCACTAAAACATGTCAATGTTTCATTACAGCCTTCATTTTAGATGTTTAGTACATACTAGATTCACAAATTAACATAAAGTAGATGGTTTACAATACAATCCCAAAATAGAAGACTCAGTAGACGCCCATTGCATCATACATGTCATGTTTACTTCATAAAAGCTAATTAACTAGTAGTAGATTAATGCCACTTGCTACCAATCAAACGGATCTCACAACCCTTGGAAGCCCTTGGAAATCCAAGCAACTGTGCACACAACCGCTTCTCTTCTTCCATGCGATAGATTTCCCAAGCGATTGTTATCGTCTTTAACACCTCTGCATTCCCCAACATGTATTCCAGAAACTGCATTTCAGATTTCCTCCCCCAACATTTTGAAATCTTGATGGTTGTAAGGTTTGTTAGCATACAAGTAGGAACCAACTTTGGTTCAATCCAATGTTGACCTGTCGTCTTTTATTTTGTTTCAAAAATGGATTTGACCTAAAGTTTCAGGATATGTTCGACCAAAGATTTTACCTACCCAATAGTGAAATCCTGCAAATAAAGCAAAAACGGCTCCCATAGAAAGTACATAATGGAAATGTGCAACCACATAATAAGTATCATGTAGAGCAATGTCTAGCCTAGAATTTGCTGGAACTATTCCAGTGAGCCCCCCTATGGTGAACAAAAAGATGGACCCTACAGCAAATAACATGGGTGTTTTGTATTGTATCGAACCCCCCCCCCCCCCCAACATGGTAGCGATCCAACTAAAGATTTTGATTCCAGTGGTGGGGACAGCTATGATCATGGTAGGGTAGCTGCGGTGAAGTAAAGGAAAATCACAAAACACAAATGTTAGCATATATATACAAGTAAATAAGTGCAACGAAAAAGTACTCAAAGTTAAAAAAGCTCAAGCTGTACTTCTTCAATACGCAAATGTTTCAACTCGGGACAGCTTTCCAGGAATTGAAGAACTAGTCCACAATATCTTGTAAGCTTCAAATGCTTCACATTTGGAAAGATGGGTAGAGCTGAAGTGATGAATGGAAACTTCAACAAAAAAGTATAGAGTTACAGTTAATACGTGAAAACAAAAACCAATCAAAGAGTAAAGACTAACAAAAACCTTACCTTATCAATTGAAAGAGATTTAACTCCACTTATTTTCTTTAGAAACTCGATACACAAATGATCGGATGTTATACTATTAAATGAAATTGACGCTTCAACCATAGATGACACATCTTCCATTACAAAAAATGAGCCCAATACTCCACCAACAAATAGGTATTCAAGATTAGGGACGCGTAAAACAACTTTTCTGATAAAGTTTCTATATTCTCCTGACAATGTTAGTTTCAACCGTTTCAAAGTAGTGATATTGGATATGTAGTTTTCCTCCTTCCAGAGGCATCCATCCAAAGATAAACTTTCATGCATTGGGCAGCCACGAATGAGGGGAAACAAATTGACAAGGGGATTATCATGAACAACGATGTCAAGAGTTTTCAAGTAAGGATGATTGACCACACACGGATACAGAGTAGCATTTTCAAGATCTATTCTTAATTTTGTGAGCGTCTTGCAAGTGAAAAAGCTTAAAGGCAACTCAAAAAGGTCAACTTGTATGTCAAGTTCACAAACATTTAGCCTGACTGCCTTATGAATCCAACTTAATACACTTGGTTTTTTAAACCTTCTATTAGAGAAGAGTAACCGAAATGATTGAAGCTGAGATGTTTTGCAAGAGTCCAGTACCCGATCAACAAATTTTGAAAAGTTATCAAAACCAAGGGGTGGGGGGCAAATATCATCAAAGTCAATGTTAGTGATGAACATCCAAGAGTACCTCCAACTTTTGGATAAAATGCTGGTTCTGACAGCGTATTTAGTAGGCATTAGAGAGTATGTGTGTGGTGATTTCTTCAGGCAACATGCTAAGCCTATCGTGTACATTCTCACCTATCGAGCTCATTTTTAATGCCTAGTAGTTAAAGAAAACACAAAACAAAAACACATGAGAAGTCATTTTCACTTCCAAATAGTTTTCAACAAACATACATCAGAAACATGCATGCGTTTTGATATCAGAAAAAAGTAATCAATATTTATAATGAAACTGAGAATTAACTCTTAAATTATATAAGCTCAAAGATGAAACCTGATCAACAGAAATCCTTTCCTTTCCTGTACAGATGACAACGAATGCAAAACCAACGTCGGCTTCGTGGCAACTAGGGCATCAATTTCTCTATTTTCTTTTTGCACATCCCATCACGAACAAGTATTAAAATGTATTTTTTTTATTTTAATATATTCTGGCCCAGCCCAAACAAGTATTAAAATGTATTTTTTTTATTTTAATATATTCTGGCCCAGCCCAAACAAGTATCATGATAACGTGAAGATATATGTGATTCAAACACGTTGTATAAAAAGCAAGGTTTGTGAAAAACAAAAATTTTGTCATAAGTTGATAAAGGTTACAATACAAAATGTAAGTAAACGCTATATGAAAATTTGATTATTTAATCCTTGATATAATAAACAAAAACATCGTTGTGTCACTTGGCACATAATTTGATCATTTGTGTCACGTGTCACCTTAAGATTCAAAAGAAAACTTTATCCCATCTTGCATTACTTCAACGACAAATCCAATGGGAAGCCAACAATTATAAAAGATAGTACATCAAACTTATCATTAGACACTACATGAATTATTGTGTACAACTACTCAATTAATTTAAAAATATTTGATGTTATTAAATCTGGTTTCCGATTCAAATCAGGCTTTTTCGATTTGCAAATAAACGGCCGTTTTTTATTTTTTTTAATCTCAAATGGGTCAAAAAGTTTGAATTTTCTTTGTTTAAAAAAATCAAAATTAATTCACTATTTATTTGTATGTGAGCTAGAAAAAAGTTAATATGAGTCGACGTGACCCACTCATTTAGAGCTTATTTAAAATAATGTGCAATAATTTAGATATAGCATACTAAAAACCGCTCTTAAATAATCTTTTATCATTGATTACATTAATTGGAGGTTATAAATTTTTAACACACTTTGGATTGCGCAAGACTCAGAGTCATTTTTCGTGAACTAATATAAATCAAGAAGAAGAATCTGCTCATTGAAACTTTAAAACGGAACAAATGGATATTTACATGTATTATGTACAAAAGTTATATCTAAGAAAGAAGAGTGCATGATCTCGCGAATTACTTCTGAATCAATTCAGAAATCATATGTAAGAACTATAGCATTTCGTAATTTATTGGAAAATCCACTTTGATTCTCTATGTTCAACCAATAATTTGGGACCATTAACATGGTTAAAGCTAAATTGTTTGAAGTCCGGACACAATGATATTCTTTCTACCACTATGTTAATTTAGAGATGGTTTCAAAATAAATATTTTATCAATATAAAACACTCATATCGATAAAATAATTTGAACTAATTATTGGGGTTGATATCTTATATATGTTGTTAAGAACACATAGATACAATAAAATTATAAATAAAACTATAAATGTTATATATAAATTAGTATTTAGATTAAGGAATTTCCAAAATGTATATGTGCATATATATTTTCATATCATGTAATATATAATTTATCATATCGTATAACACATACTTATATAAATAGTTTAACATATTTTTTGTATGTTGAATTTGTGTAGTCGTTTGAATAAATTTATTTGTTCCAAACACGGATACCTAACCTAGTATAATAATGAAGTAAGTTTCTTGACAGAACAGTTATTCAGAAATTCGTATGTGAAAGGGGTACCCTAAAAATACCCTAAACCCCCGGTTTTTTTTTTAAAAAAAAAGTGTAAGTCTATAACAAGAGTATTGTTTTAAATGTGACAAATAAATAATTACCATATAACCTCCTTTCCTTTTATTTCCCTCCCAAGGTACATTTGCCTATATTTCAGAATATGATGCACTTGGAGTTCAAAAGTGTTTGGCGTACTAAAGAAATCCTGAAATTTCTTGAATATTCTCCTGAGCTAAAATATCTATGTATTGAGGAGGTACTTGAGTTGCTTTTTTTTTCTTTTTTTTTACCATTTTGTAACGTATATATACCGTTAAAAACAATAGCATGTATCATGGGATGAACTGAATTGGGTTCCCACTTGTATGCTAACAAACCTTAAAAGTATCAACTTTTCAAAATTCATGGGCAAAAAGGGTGATATGGAGTTTTTGGAGTACATGCTGGGAAATGCAAAGGTTTTGAAGACGGTAACTATCCCATGCGGAAACTCATGCAAAAAAGAACAAATGCAATTAGCTACACAGGTACTTAATTTTCCAAGGGCTTCCAGGTGTTGTGAGATTCAGTTTCTTGATAATTGTTCCTCATTAACTGATAGTTAAGAAACTTCTGTGAAACGGACGCTATTCAATGGATTGAATCGAGTCTTCTCTTTTGGAATTTGGAGTTTCATTTACCGGTTCTTGTAACTTTTAATAAATTTTGATGTGTGCGGTGTAATGTTTTGCTCATATTTGATCTAGTTATGGCTTGCCCATCATTTATCTTGAGATTGCACTTTAAGAATATAAATCATCATAAATGTAGAGTTATTTACAAAATGGTCCGTTTGTTTTTTTACTCTTAGTTTAACTTTCCCTTTGTTTTATAACTTGTAATTGAATGTTATTTCCATCTTTTGCATCAAGTGTAAGTGAGATTACAAGCACTTGTTTTATGTAATTATAGACATGATCAACCATGTGTCTATTTAATTATGACTCAATATGGGTTTATAACTATGTATTTTAAGGTCCCAAAACACAAATAATATTGTGAAAATCACTTTCAAAATGCAGTCGTCCACGCTCTAATTAAATCCTACAACCATTTTGATGATCGACCACCTTTGGTCCTACGCCAAAAGGCAGAAGGGTCTTTTCTATCTATGTGAAAACGCTAATACATAATCATCGATGAAACAACGAACCATTAAGTGCAGGGTCGGCCCAAGGGCTGTGCAGCCCGTGCAACCGCACAGGGCCCAAAAGAAAAAAATTCGGGATATGCAATAAATTTATTAGATACAAACAGAACTACAGCAAACGTATCTTGTAGTTCATATGGTATGCTATGTTGTTTAAAATCTGTGGACTTAAGTTCAATTCATAAAGTGGGATTCAATTAGTATGCTATGTTGTTTAAAATCTGTGGACTTAATCAGCCATCTTAACTTTGATCAACATTAATGTGTGGTTTAAAGTTCAAAATAGAGAAGACTGGTATATAAGTCATTGAATATGGTTCATCATGATGTAGCACCAAAACATCTCAATGTAACATTGCAGCTTTGATTTTAGATTTTCAGTACATACCATATTCACAAACTAACATATAGTAGTTGGTTCAGATTACCATTCCAAAATAGAAGACTGCCCGTTGCATCATACATGTCATATTTACGTCAAAAACTAAGTTAATTAGCCACCAGTAGAATCACTTTCTAACAGTAAAATGGACCTCACAACACCTGGAAGCCCTTGGAAGCTCAAGCAAGAGTGCACACAACCGCTTCTTATCTTCTCTGCTATTGACTTCCAAAGTGACTGTTACCGTCTTCAACACCTCTGCATTCCCTAGCATGTATTTTATAAAATCCATTTCAGATTCCATCCCCTGACATTTTGAAATCTTGATGGTTGTAAGGTTTGTTAGCATACAAGCAGGAACCCACTTTGGTTCAAACCAACGATCTACCACCTTTTGTTTTGTTTAACACAAATGTTAGCATATGAGCAAACAAGTACAGCAGAAAAGTTTTAAAATAGCTAAAGTACCTTTAGAATACTCAAATGTTTCAACTCGGGACAACTTTCAAGAAATTGAAGAACTACTGTATTATGCGGAAATCTTGTAAGCTTCAAATGCTTCATATTTCGAAAGATGGGCAGAGTTGAAGTGTGCCGAGTCTTCAACGAAAAGTATAAAAGAAACTCGCGAATTGAAAGAGATTTAACTCCACAATTCCATTTAGGAACTCGATACACTGAAGATTGGATTTTACACTATCAAGTGAATCAGAAGCCATACGTGAAACAGAAGCCTCAACAAGAGATGAGACATCTTCCATTACAAAAATCGGGCCCAATAATCCACGAACAGATAGGTATTCAAGATTAGGAAGGTTCAAAATAAGTTTGTTGGAAAGTGATGTAAACATTCTATGCAATCTTAGTTTTAGTCGTTTCAGAGTAGGGATATTGAATATGTAATCTTCTTCCTTCTTCCAAATTATTACTTTCAAAGATAAACTTTCAAGCACCGGGCAGCCACAGATGAGTTGCAATGTATTGACAAAAGGTCTTTGACGAGCAACAACGTCAAGGTTCTTGAGCAACATCCAAGAGTACCTCCAACTTTTGGATAAAACGCTGGTTTTCACGGCGTATTCAGTAGGCATTAGAGAGAGTATGTGTGTAATGATTTCTTCAGGCAACATGCTAAGCCTAGCGTGTACATTCTCACCTATCGAGCTCATTTTATGTGCCTAATTCTTTTAAAAAAACAAAAACACATGAGAAAGTAACCATCTAATAGCTATTTTAAAACATTCAGTAAAAAAAACAAGCTCCAAGTTAGAGGTAACTTAGATCTCGATTATGCAAACTGTAAACTCTTAATTACAACACAAGCAAGCAATTAGGGTTTGGAATTTGATAGTAAAAACCCAAGGATACGAAAACGGTTAGAAGGTTTTATATCGGATATTAAAATATCTCGGCCCA
Source organism: Bidens hawaiensis (assembly GCF_021521415.1). Classification (NCBI taxonomy): domain Eukaryota; kingdom Viridiplantae; phylum Streptophyta; class Magnoliopsida; order Asterales; family Asteraceae; genus Bidens; species Bidens hawaiensis. The sequence continues at coordinate 48,896 of NW_027506638.1, forward strand.
ATAAGTGGCAGCAGCCCAACACAAGTATATATGTTTCAAAAGGACCAAGTATAAAGGAAGTTTCAACCATCACTAGTTTTCATGTGTAAACAATAGGGGGAAGATCTGACCGATGGTGCATGTTTTCGTTTACATTTGGATACAAGGTAAAGGTGCAAAACTATCGCTGGCCACCGCTGCAAGTGAGTCATTTTTTCAAGGTTCAAAACGATCATGAGTCATTTTTTCAAGGTAAAGGTAAAGGTGCAAAACAACCGTGAGTCATTTTTTTAAAACTCGGCTCTGACTCAGCTCCTTTATTATTTAACTTATATACATTTTTAATTATTTTTATATATTTTAAGAAACACCAAATGAGCCTTAGCTCGGCTAAAATGTTAGTGATTTTAGTGTAATTAAGGATTAACTTGTTGATCAAGTTAATTGTAATACGAATCTAAATAAGTCGGGGTGCGGGGTGCATACTTATTTGATCTTATTATAATTTATAATCCTATTGGTACTTAGGGGCGAAACACCTAAGTCATGGGGGTTCCAAGGGGGCAACGCCCCCTTGGCGTGGGTCCGGGGGCAGCGCCCCTGGTAGCGGGGTGCGAGGGGCGGCAGCCTCTGGCAGGGTCCAAGGGGCAGCGCCCCTGGCTGGGGTCGAGCTACCAGGTCAGCTTGGATATTTTTTATTTCGGACATTTGTTGTTTCATTAAAAACGTATCAGAAATTTAATTATATTAAATTTCGTAACTAATATTATTATTAATATTAATGAAACAACAGGAGCGTCATCTGATGTTTTTTGAATTTCAAACATGATTATGTTATAACTGCTAAGCAGTTATAACTGACACAACCCTAATATATTATTGATCTTGATCATACGTAACTTCCCTGGTTCATCATAACATACACAAATCCATACTTGATTCTTGCTCATATTTCTGAGTTTCATCCGGTCAAAATATTTGAGAACCACAAATAATTTTGATCTGATAGTGTTTTCACGACTCTCAGATATCCAAAGATAATCGTTTGCATAAATTCCCCAACATCAAACTCGTGTGAACTGCCTTAACGAGCTAAATTCCGGCCCTAGCTTGCCTTTGCGGTGTGAAACTAATACATAGAAGTCCTAAAGAGTAAAAGAGCTTAAAAGTACACAAAAGAGCCTAAACGAACAATCGGGTTCCATAGTTAAACGAGCTTTATTTGTGAGGCTCGAAGGTATATCTTTTGCACCCCTAATTTATGGAAACTGAAAACTCTCACATATAAGTTCAAAGATGAAAACAAAATTCAAAGCATCACGATCACATGATTACTATAAGTGGTCACTAATACCTGCAAGTAACGGTACTGGCGAAGGATATTGAGGGCCAGGGGTGGCCCCGCCCCCCTGTTTTTTCGCGCAACAGTGTAAATTTTGCCGTTTTTCGTTCGAAAATTTTTATACGTAGTGTAATTTTACCCGTTTTCGCCCAAAAATTAGAGGCCCCCCCTCGTTATGATTTTTTTAAATACATTTTGAGTCACCCCCCCCCCCCCCGACATTCGTGTCCATGCTTCGCCAGTAAGTAAAGGCCCGGTACCGGATAATATGATCTCGATAAGTGGCAACAGCCCAAACAATATATCAAAACATATTGGTATTTAACCTGTTTTTGAGTGGGGTGGGGGGGGATGACTAGGTTTGATTCGGTTTTTAACCGGTTTGCGTTTGATCAGTTTCAAAGCATAGGGTTACAAATTAATTATAACGCCAGCGTTTGGCTCGGGTCCAAACCGGTTCCAACTCGGGCTCAGTTGGGTTGTTAGAAAGTAACACACAACACAACAAACTCCATTCATGCGTATGGGTTGTTAGAAAGTTAGTTACGTGCGTATGAGAGCTCTTAAACGAGTCTGTAAACATTCTATGATTGTTAATTGAGCTTCAACGAATAATTATTTATATCGTTTGTTCGTTATTGATTGTCGATTAGAACCATAACCCAATTCCTCGAAGTTTTCGGCTCTCTACATCTAGCTAATCGACAAATTTTGTGTTCAATCGATCTATAGAAGTGTTTCAGTTTTGATTTCGAGTTGTTTCTCTCAATAGATTTGAAATCAGATTGCGAGATTCAATTATGACATCGTGAAGTCGCATGATCAGTCCTATTTGTTTTGATTCCGTGTGATTTGAATTCCGTGTTCAAGTTCGTGTTTGAAGATTGTCATTCATACGTTTATTTGATCAATTCATGCGCATGGAGTTGCTATCATAAGTCATACGCTTAAGATTGTTCAAATAAGATATTTTGAGCTTATAAGTTATTAGAATATTTGATATTCTAATATATGTATAGCAATATATTATCCCATGCACAAGATCCATATGCTTAAGACTGTTTTGTTGTTCATACGTTTGATATTTGGTGTCAAATAGTGTTCATACGTACCGGTTCATAAGTACGTACAATTTGTTCATTCGCATGAACTTCTGCTAATACGTATCAGATTACTTATGTTCATGCGCATATTGCCGCATAAGATGACTAGGTGTAGATGAAGGGTTGCATGCCTTGATGAATTGAGCTTAAGCAAGTGTAATTACATGTTTATGTATGAGTTGTAATCATTTAATCGCGATGCAGTCATTTTATCATCTATATATCACATACGACTTTTAGAATGTTTGATAATTTATACCCACACATCCGTCTCGATATAATTCAAAATCGATCATATCCATTCCGGAATTTAATATATTTAAGTAAACTGTTAAGAAATCCATGTTAATGTTTAATGCATCTCGTGTGTATGTGTATATTTTATGCATTTAAAAACGACAAAAATAACACTAATGTGTATTTATTAAACATATATATTATTTTATAAACGACCACACATTTATTTATAATATATATATATATATATATATTTTCTTATTATATAATTACCTCACAAAGATATCAATTAGGTCTATAATTCTAGCATGTCTTTTCACACGACTTTGCATCATGGTTGCACCATTTAAAATTACCACTATGGTCACCACAACAACAATTAAGCTTGCCATCCGACGATTCAATACAATGTGGAGGTGTTCAATTTTTTGATGGTGGTACACCAAAGGATACGATGTTACCAACTTTATCTTTTTCACCTATAAATCCAAAATGTCGATATTGATTAAGGTCTTACTATAAACATAACTTCAAAAATACAACATAGTTAATACATAATGTATGAAAAGGAATGTAATTTTTTTTTTTGCTCCGCTAAATTTGAAAGCCGTTGTATTTGAAAGGCATAAAGAAATCTCTTAAGAATTATAACTAAGGTTCAAAATTAAAATGCTGTTCAATTGATATATTAGTTGAATTTTTTTGAGCAGCTAAAGAATATAGTTTTTTTTTTAAATCCATTATCTTCTCCATACGAAATGAGAGAATGGCTACAATATAGTATTATTTTTTTAATGCTACTTTCTTCCATCATTCATGGAGGATGATATTTTCAAATTTTCTTTTTCTTTGAAGTTCACTTGTTTTTATTGGTGTACGGCATGATATTTTATTCATTTATTAGATTGAGTTAATACTAGAAATAAGTAAAATAGTTTATATCTTTAGAGAGAAAAATAAAGTAACTTTCTATGCATATCTATAATATATATAAACGAAAACATAAAAATCATACGTGTCGCGATGTGATCGCTCTCTCTTTTTCTGGAGTTACCAGATTTGCTTAATTTTTAAATGGAGGTTTCTCATGCATTTGACTCGAATTTATGGGTATGAGTCTTACCAAACCCAAATATTCCTTAAACGGGTTATAACATCTCATTAAATAAAAAATTATTCTCACCAAATTATTGATGTAAAAATTCTATAAAATATGATATACTAAAAATTAATATCTTATTTATTTTAAAAAAGATATCTATTATTTAAATTAAAAAATCAATTTTATAGTAAAAAATAAACGGGTTTTGGGTCTCATCAAACCATAAGTATATTATTAACTTTCATAAATATTATTTATAATTAAAAAAAAACAATTTTATAGTAAAAAAAAATGAACGGGTCTTGAGTCTCATCAAAACCATTTAGCTTTTAAACCGGGTTATAACATCTCATTTATTTGTGAAACAATTTATCATTAAACCATAAGTATATTATTAACTTTTATGCAATAAAAAAATATAAATTCAAAAAATAAATAAATATTAAAACAAACAATATAAAACAACCTCCGTAATACGGGGGATAAAAACTAGTAAGATTATATATATGTTCAAATTCGTAGAATATCACTTTTTTATAACCAGTAACTTGGACGAGTATTAGACTAAAAAGATCAAAATTAATTTTTTGCCGGAAAATCTAAAATACATTAAGTTTCTCCAAACAAAAATTAATTTAGTTGAATGTAAAGAACTTATTTGTCTGTAAAAACCAACAAAGCCATAAAGCTTAAAAGAAACACCATCAAATGAGCCACGACCCTCGCCATTGTGTGAAGTATATTTGAGATGTTATACTTGTTTAAATAGGAGACATAATTACAAAGATTGTCTTTTATATTTATAACAAATTTCACTTATTGTCATTTATCTTTAAAGTTGACATGGTTTGTACTTTACGTTTCTAAATGCTACATTTTTTTCATTTGGCATTAATCCAGTTAATTTTTATTTTCGTTACTAAGTCTTTATATAAAAATTCATTAGAAAACGAATTTTATGATTAAACGGATCGAGTTTATTCGAGTCGACTCGATTCTCATTCGAGACGAGTTTCATTCGAGTTGAGTATAATCGAGTCGAGTCGATTTGATTCGATTTGTGCGTTCTCCAGGAATTCGATTCAGACCGATTTTCATGCTCTTTTTGCTATATTCGATTTTCATTATCCATCTAAGTCCCGCTTTACCACTACGACGAGTCTTGGGCCGTAACAACTCTATCTTCTTGCTTTTATTCGGTTCGAACGTCACTCGTTCGTTCAGATTCATTCCAAACAAATTGTTTATGATCAAGTTTACATTTTTCTTACATGATACCACGTGATTTTCCTTAATATCAAATCCTAAGACAAACTAACATCTAAAACCTAACCTTTATATCAAAACGTACATTTTTGGGTCCGATTTGGTTCAGATTTGAATCAACACATGAATCGTGTAAGGTTCCATGTTGTTTAGGTGAAGATGTAATACAAACTCGCCTTGGTTCAGATTCAGATCTGGTCGGAATGTAAAAGGAGTGTTTGTGTGTGTTCTTGAGCATGTATGGAGGTAAGATGATGGAAATGAGGGTTTTTGGGCTTATGGAAGGTTTAAAGGGTTTATGTAGTATAAGCCCATGAACCTTAAGACCCATAACCATTCCCTTAACCCATCTTTTACTTCCAAACGCACAACTCAACTTATTATTATTAAAATTAAATGAATAATAGCCCACCATTAAATAAACAAAATTCTTTTATTTATTATTTTAAAAGTAGGATATTACAAAACCACTGCAAGTTTGTACGATTTTCTTTATGTACTTTATGTGTCATATTACGCGATCATCACCACCTATTATTTTTAAGCAGGAAATTAAGTTTTTTTCATAATGCAAATAGAATATATTTTAAAAATAACAAAGGACATTTATAAAGAAATTCAAACAAATGTAAATAGAACATATTTTTAAAATAACAAAGGACTCACAATTGGGGTTCATGAAACGCATACTTCTATACCTTAGTGCTACTATTGACTATGGTATTTGACATACCTCGGGTTGTATGTATACTTTGACTGCTTATTCTGATGCTGATTGGGATGATTGTCCTTATTCTCATCGATCAACATCAGGCTATTGTGTCTATGGGTCCAAACTTGTTATCATGGTCGTCTAAAAGACAGCCCATTATTTCACACTCTAGTGATGAAGAGGAATACCGAGGGGGTGGCGACTTCGGTGGCAGAAACAACCTGGATTCAAAATTTATTGTTTGAACGTGGGGCTCCTTTACAAAATACTACTATTATATATTGTGTAACATTGTGAAAGTTTCGGGTTCAAATCATCAAGTTTCCAAAGTCAAGGGACTAAATCTTTCAAATTCCAAACCTTAGGGTTTAAATTGAAAATTTTGTTTTCCTAACCCATCGCGAAACGCGATGGATCTGAAGGGAAACCCATTTCGTATCGCGATGGGTTGTCTGACAAACAAGGCACGTGGTGTGCCACATGTCAATACGTGGCACAACGTCCGCCACGTGGCAGCACGTCCACCACGTGTCGCCACGTGGCACAACGCCTGCCAAGTTTCGCCATGTGGAAGGTCTATGCGGTGACTCAGTGAGCCTACGTCGCGATACGCGACGAGCTAAGCCAAAGGGCCAACGCGTATCACGATGAGCCCCTGAGTTTTGCCTATAAATAGAAAGTCCGGGATCTTCACAAATCACACCAAATTTCACACACTTTACTCACTCTCTAGCATCTCTCTAAGCCCAAGAATCATACCCTCGATTACCTCGAAGTTCGTGCCTCGATTCCTCGATTTTTGTGCTCGTTTTCTCGTAGTTTGTGCCACTTTCCACCGACGTCCCAATCAAGAAGAAGATTGGCATCCCCGACATCATGACGACTAGCTTCGTAATGCGTGCCGACGAGTGGTGAAGTATTGGTGTACATCGTTTGGCGTGCCAAAGTGAAGTGTGATCAAGAAAGGGTTGAAAAGAGTGAAAGGTGTCGAAGTGCTGCTCGAGTGTGTAGGGTTCGTAAGCCAACAAAGGTAGGCATAATGCCCGAATAAGAATAATAATAATAAAGTATTATAAAAAGGCTTAAAACCCTAAGTCGAGGTTATACTCGATACCTCGATAAAATAGAAGAATATATAACAAAGAAAAGAAAAGAAGAAATTAAGAATATTTATATATATGTGTGATTATATATATGTGTGTAATTCTTTGTAAATATTATTTAAGGAATTAATAACTATTCTTAAATAATAAAGAAAAGAAAAGAATATGTTTCTTAGAGAAGAAGAAACGTAGGGTTTTATGAAAATAAACTAAAGGTTTATAATATTACTTTCTAACTAAAGGTTTTAAAGTAAAGAAAAGATATTTGAACTAAAAGGTTCACATAATCGAGGTAAAGACTATAAAAAGACTAAAGGTCTTAAGCCGGATTGTATATCCGATTAACAAAAGGTTATACTCGCACTATAGCTGCAAGATAGCAACGGGAAAGACCTTTGGATGGTGTTTGAAGCCGATCCAAATCGAAAACGTGAATACGCCCTCAAACTTTACAAACTTGTTTTAGAACGAATCAAAAGAATTATATGAAAATGATTTACACGGGACTATGTGTCTCTAAAACCGTTATTAATAAGAGTATAAGCCTAGCCCTCATGCTGTAGTATATGTTTGTCTGGATCCTTACATATGTGGTATACGCGGTAGGCACATCGCACCACACATGGTCGTAGTATGCTTTCCTGCGGGGAGCACGACCATGTGTATACATACAGGTATTTAACTAAGTCGAACGCTGCGGTGTTTGCTGAGGTATTTAGTGTAGAGACTCGAGTTTATAATTGTGTTGTTTTAGCTTTGTTATTCCTAAGCCACGATGGGCCGAGGCAGGCGTAGTCTCGAGGGGTAATAAAGTAAAAGAAAATATTTTTAGCGTCAGCATATTCACCAGCATTCATTGCTGACGTATTTTCTTAACATTTTGCAGGTAACCAAGATTAGGACTTGAAGAACGAAGTTGCTCAAGATATCCGATGGCTGGGATCTTTTTGTATAAACATAAAATATTAAAATGGTGGTTTGTAATTAAACAAGTAAACTTAAAAACGGGTATTTTATAATCCAGTCTTTTGTAATGTAAATACTTTATTTCAAATCCACATGTTTTCAAGACTTCCGCTTTTAACACGTAACTCTGATTATTTATAAATGTGGTACCAACTGTTAGTCATACACCCAAGCCCTAGATGGGGGTGTGACATATTGTGACAACGTTTCAGCGGTATATTTGGCTCATAATCCTATGCATCATGAAAGGACTAAACATGTTGAAATAAACATTCATTTCGTTCGAGAAAAGGTCCGTCTTAGTCATATCCGGGTTATGCACGTTCCGGCCTCCATGCAATATGCCGATATTTTTACAAAAGGGTTGTCTCGACAATTGTTTCAGGAATTCAGAAATAATATGAGTGTTCAACCTCACTACGCTCAAACTACGGGGAGTATCCGAAGATAAATATATTATTGATTTCATAATATCTTTAGATAATTTAAATTGTTTTTTTTTTTATAATTATGTTGATTAATGTCACACCTCGACCAAAGGCGGCGGAATATGCCGAAGTGCAACGGATTGCCCAAGAACACAAGACATTATTAAAGTGACAATATTTAATCAACTCAATAATTTCATAAATTAATAAACAACACATCTTGTTCGTACAAACAAATCGAATACAAGTAAACAAATATATATTGCTTATTCGTCTAATTTCTTAGTGGTCTCAAAACAAGCTACGTTCCTCAATTCTTCGTTCAAGCAATTATCAAACCTGTAACATTGCATAAAATAAAATTTATAAACACGAATATTGGTGAGCAATTTTCATAGTTTTGAACAATAAGTATATAATAGATGATCGTATATGGAACAATAAATAATAGCAACAATTTAGATATGCAAATAGTAAATAGTTTGAGACACCTTTTTATATGGTAACAACCAAATATACTCAGATATTAGTTGCCCTATGCTACTAGCAACTAAGCTAAAGTAGTTAGGGGTGCGTATGATCATACTTAATAGTTTCATAGAGGCCAACCCGCCTAAAGCAATAAACATATATCATGTAATAATGTAAAGAATATAACACAAAATCGAGCATTTATTTAAGTAACATATACTAAAGAGTTGGTGGTTTGAGACACAAGTACACATCATTTGAGTTTTTAATAAGTATGCAATGCCACCCCAAAACGTAAGATGAAAACGGGGGATGAAAAAGTACTCACATGAAATAAATAACTTGAAGGGTTGTTTGTGATAAACCGGGATAGTAAGTTCAACGAGTGAGGTCTAGGTTAATAGTCTAATAGAGTTTCGGTTTAGAAGATGGTCTCGAAAGACTTTAAAGTAAAATAAAATCACAAGTTAAATAATTAATCAAAGTTTGAGGTTTAAAACATAAATATTTAAGAACTTGAAATAACGGTTTTTGAAAAGTAAGTTTGCTCGAAATCGGGTCTCGGTATTCTACTCATCAGTTTTACTTAATCTTTGTTTAGTAAATATGTGGGGATTGGTTTAATGCAATGGTGCACGACCTCTTGTTAGATATACCAAAACGGGATTTTAACGAGTGTTCGATTAGTCGGTTCGGGTCTTGATAAATAGTCAAGTCCGAACCCGGCATTCCAAAGTGATACATGCCATGATATAACTCAATAAAATTAAAATAAACTTAACCAAATGTGTAGTTCTATTAGGAAGAATCTCAACGTCCGTTAAGCGAGTGTTTGGCTTTGTCGGTCCAACCTTGTTATAAGATCAAGTTGGATCCTACATACCAAGTATTTTAAGAAAACATTTAAAATTAGTTTATAAAATAGTTTTAGAGAAAATGTGAGATTCGGTGGCTCAAAACACACTAGTGTGTCTTAAGCGAGTGAACTCGATTTAGTTCAGTCTTGGTTCGGTCCTTGACTCAGTATAAGACCGAGGATGGTTGCCACATACCCAATACCATAGAACTTATTAAAATGAACTTAGAAATTATAATACACAAATCTTGCTTGTAACATTTTAATAAATCATTTTAAATATAAAGCATTTAAACAAGAGTTCGGTTTTGGTTCGGTCCTTGACTCGGAATAAAACCGAGGATGGTTGCGACATATTCAATACCATAGAACTCATTAAGATAAACTTAAAAATAATAATACTCAAATATTTCATAAAATATGTTAACAATAAAGTATTAAACAAAAAGTTCGGTTTTGGTTCGGCTCTTGACTCAGGATGAAACCGAAAATGGTGGTCAGATACCCAATACCATGGAACTTACAAAATTGAGTTAACAAACTAAAATAAACAGAAACTAAACAAGATTAGTAAACATTAAGCAAGTTAGAAAGTTAGTTAATGATTGCAATAATCCTCCATGTAGCCTTGCCTTACAAGCATTTCACCTCAACCGACCATGACCGGAGAAGTGAAAGCCGAAGGAAACAAGGGGTAAATATTATATATATGTTGTAATAACAATCTTTAATTATATGGAGTTAGTTAGAATCAAAGAATGGTTCTTGTTTGACTCTTAGAAGTCAAACAAGAAGGAACTTGAAGGTTGAAGCTTAGAACTTTGTTTGAGAGAATTTGATGTGAAAGAGTAGGTTGGAATGAGTGGTGTGGCTTTGTTTTATGAAGGAGAAGGTGTTAGGGTTATCAATAAGGTTGCTTTAGAGATTTCCAAGCTTTCTCATTGGTTAACAAGGGTCAAACATGTGATAAATAACAACAAAAACGAGTTGGTGACTGCAGCTATGGCTAGGCACCGCACGACCAGCCTGGCCTCCCTGGTCGCGCGGTGCGGCGTGCTAGTTCGTTTCGAGGCATTTTAAGCATTTCAGAAGCGTTTTAAGAGCCGTAAAAGATGTTTTCGCGATCCGACAAGCGTGAGATGATTATGAAACATAAAATATATCATTTTAATAATATCTAAGGTTTCGGGATACGAATCGGGTCGGTTTACAATACTAAGGCAAAAATGAATCGAATAGGAAAATGACGAATGTCACAATTAACTTTCCTAGTTTCTTTGTATCTTGCCATTCCATATTTAAAGAGTTATACATCTGCCTATAATATTAAACAAGACCATTTCTCACATGTCATTCAACTAGAGCCTCCACATAGGCTGCCAAGTGTACAAGTTTTCATTTTTACAATTTTCTCTTCCAAAATGATAAAATGAAAAATATGTTTGTGTGAATTGAACAAACTACATTGCTTTTAAAATGTTTGTGACTTACCAACTCAACTAGGATGAATTGATGTTAGTCTTATGTTTTTCTTAATTTGTATAGATTAACAACATTCCATTTTAATTTCTTTTAAAATACAAATAAAAATTATTCTTACTAATATATGTATTTTAAGAAATAATATATTTTATGAATCCATAAGATATGTTATTATGTATATTATTAAATTTAACGTTTTTGTTTTAGTTTTTTAACCACCCGTGTATCACACGGACTCTATCGTACTATAATAAGAAATCATTGAAGTTGCATGACATTGTATGTTTAATGTTTCTCTCTATAGTCTTGAAATCAGATTGTGAGATTCAATGCAGATATCGTGAAGTTGCATTGGTCAATGTTTGTTTTGATTCCGTGTGATTTGAATTACGTGTTCAAGTTCGTGTTTGATGATTGTTGTTCATGCGCATGGAGCTGCTATCATAAGTCATATGCTTAAGATTGTTCAAATAAGATATTTTTAGCTTATACGTATCACAATACATAGTGTTCATACATTTGATATTTGGTGTCAAATACTGTTCATACGTATAAGTACAATTTGTTCATTCTCATGAACTTCTGCTAATACATCTCAGATTACCTATGTTCATGTGCATATTGCCGCAAAAGATGACTCTAGCTAGGTGTAGATGAAGGGGTGCATACCTTGATGGATTGAGCTTTAGCAAGTGTATGCACATGTTTATGTATGCGTAGCAATCATTTTATCACGATATAATCATTTTATTATCTATATCACAAACGAATTTTATAATGTTTGATCATTTATACCCACACATCCGTCTCAATGTAATTCAAAATCGATCGATCATATCTGTTCCAATTTTTAACATAATTTAGGTAAACTGTTAAGAAATCCATGTTTATGTTTAATGCATATCGTGTGTATGCGTATATTTTATGCATTTATAAAACGACAAAAATAACACTAATTTGTATTTATGTAACATATATCTTTTATAAACGACAACACATTTATTTACAATATATACTATTTTCTTTATTATAAAATTACCTTAGAAAGATATCAATTAGGTTTATAATTCTGGCATGTTTTTTCACACGACTTTGCATCATGGCGGCACCATTTAAAATCACCACTTCTGTCACCACAACAACAATTAAGATTGTCATCCACCGTTTTAACACAACGTGGAGGTGTACAATTTTTTGATGGTGGCACACCAAAGGATATGATGTTACCAACTTTATCTTCTTCACCTATAAATCCAAAATGTCGATATTGATTAAGGTCTTATTATGAACATGACTTCATAAATACTTAGACTACTACATAGTATGAAAAGGAACGTAAGTTTTTTTTGCTCCGTTAAATTTGAAAGCCGTTGTATTTGAAAGGCATAAAGAAATCTCTTAACAGTTATAACTAGGATTCCCAAAATGATGTTCCATTGATGAATTAGTTTAATTTTTTTGGTTAGCTAAAGTTTTATAAAAACATTATTTTATCAAAATCACTATCTTTATCTATACGAAATGAGAGAAGGGCTACAATATAGTATTCTTTTTTTATGCTACTTTCTTCTTTCATTCATGATTCATGAAGGATGATATTTTTAAATTTTCTTTTTCTTTGAAGTTCACTTGCTTTTAACGGTGTGGCATGATATTTTTATTCATTTATTAGATATGAAGTTAATTACTAGAAATATGTAAAATAGTTTAAATCGTAGAGAGAAAATAAAGTAACTTGTATGCATATAAGATAATATATTTGTTTAAATTCGTGGACTATCATTTTTTTTTATTTTTATAATTAGTATCTTGGACTAATAGACTAAAAAATTCAAAACAAAGTTTTTACCGAAAAATCTAAAATAAATTAAGTTTCCATTAACAAAAATTAATTTAGTTGAATATAAAGAACTTACACACATGAGAAACCAACAAAGCTAGAAAGCTTAAAAGAAACACCATCAAATGAGCCACGGCCCTCGCCATTGTATGAAGTATATTTGAGATTTTATAACTTGTTTAAATAGGAATTTTTAAAGACATAATTATAAAGAGTGTCCTTTATGTTTGTAACAAATTTTAGTGATTGTAAAACTAGTGGCCCATATTCATTCCTCGCAGTAATTTCATTTCTCTCTTGAACCATCCCATATATATATATGTATATATATATATAAAGAGAGAGAACAAGGTTAAAATAAGAAGTAAAACTATCCTAAGAAGTGTAAGAAGTCAAGTTATTGTAAAAAGTGTGAGAAG